>NC_091182.1:6421853-6496853 GCF_040958095.1 Procambarus clarkii | reverse complement strand
CTTTTAAAGCGTTCTGTTTTGTGTCTGGAGAGTTTCTCATGAGTAGGCTGGCCGTTTTTCTGGTTTTATAGTAAATCGTCAGTTGTATCCTCTGATTTTTGTCTGTAGGGATAACGTTTCTATTAACAATATCTTTCAGGACCCTTTCCTCCGTTTTATGAGCTGTGGAAAAGAAGTTCCTGTAAAATAGTCTAATAGGGGGTATAGGTGTTGTGTTAGTTGTCTCTTCAGAGGTTGCATGGCTTTTCACTTTCCTTCTTATGATGTCTTCGTCGAAACCATTGGAGAAGCCGTTATTGACTAGGACCTGCCTTACCCTACAGAGTTCTTCGTCGACTTGCTTCCATTCTGAGCTGTGGCTGAGAGCACGGTCGATATATGCGTTAACAACACTCCTCTTGTACCTGTCTGGGCAGTCGCTGTTGGCATTTAGGCACATTCCTATGTTTGTTTCCTTAGTGTAGACTGCAGTGTGGAATCCTCCGCCCTTTTCCATGACTGTTACATCTAGAAAGGGCAGCTTCCCATCCTTTTCCATCTCGTAAGTGAAACGCAGCACGGAACTCTGCTCAAATGCCTCCATCAGCTCCTGCAGATGTCTGACATCAGGTACCTGTGTAAAAATGTCGTCAACATACCTGCAGTATATGGACGGTTTGGAGTTCATGTCGACTAAGACTTTTTGCTCGATGGTACCCATGTAGAAGTTTGCAAACTGGACACCTAGGGGAGAACCCATGGCGACCCCATCTACTTGCTTATACATGTGCCCATCCGGGCTCAAGAAGGGTGCCTCTTTAGTACAAGCTTGGAGTAGTTTCCTCAGAATATTTTCTGGTATGTCAAGAGGAGTACAGGCTGGATCACGACACACTCTGTCGGCTATCATTCCGATTGTCTCGTCCACAGGTACGTTGGTAAACAGCGATTCTACGTCCAACGAGACTCTTATCCCGGTGGCCTGTGTGCCCTGCAGTAAGTCAACAAATTCCTTTGGAGACTTCAGGCTGAAGGCGCAAGGAACATATGGAGTCAGCAGGCCGTTGAGTCGCTTCGCCAGTCTGTACGTGGGTGTGGGTATCAGGCTAATGATTGGCCGAAGTGGGTTTCCAGGCTTGTGCGTCTTGACATTTCCATACGCATATCCAGGTTTATATTCCCCGGACGAGGAATATATTTATATTGTGGACGAGACAATCGGAATGATAGCCGACAGAGTGTATCGTGATCCAGCCAGTACTCCTCTTGACATACCAGAAAATATTCTGAGGAAACTACTCCAAGCTTGTACTAAAGAGGCACCCTTCTTGAGCCCGGATGGGCACATGTATAAGCAAGTAGATGGGGTCGCCATGGGTTCTCCCCTAGGTGTCCTGTTTGCAAACTTCTACATGGGTACCATCGAGCAAAAAGTCTTAGTCGACATGAACTTGAAACCGGCCATATACTGCAGGTATGTTGACGACATTTTTACACAGGTACCTGATGTCAGACATTTGCAGGAGCTGAAGGAGGCATTTGAGCAGAGTTCCGTGCTGCGTTTCACTTACGAGATGGAAAAGGATTGGAAGCTGCCCTTTCTAGATGTAACAGTCATGGAAAAGGGCGGAGGTTTCCACACTGCAGTCTACACTAAGGAAACAAACACAGGAATGTGCCTAAATGCCAACAGCGACTGCCCAGACAGGTACAAGAGGAGTGTTGTTAACGCATATGTCGACCGTGCTCTCAGCCACAGCTCAGAATGGAAGCAAGTCGACGAAGAACTCTGTTGGGTAAGGCAGGTCCTAGTCAATAACGGCTTCTCCAATGGTTTCGTCGAAGACATCATAAGAAGGAAAGTGAAAAGCCATGCAACCTCTGAAGAGACAACTAACACAACACCTATACCCCCTATTAGACTATTTTACAGGAACTTCTTTTCCACAGCTCATAAAACGGAGGAAAGGGTCCTGAAAGATATTGTTAATAGAAACGTTATCCCTACAGACAAAAATCAGAGGATACAACTGACGATTTATTATAAAACCAGAAAAACGGCCAGCCTACTCATGAGAAACTCTCCAGACACAAAGCAGAACGCTTTAAAAGAGACCAACGTCGTCTATGCCTTCAAATGCCCACTTGGGGACTGTAAGCTCCAAAAAACCCAGTATATAGGCAAGACAACAACATCTCTTTCTAGGCGTTTAACGATGCATAAGCAACAGGGCTCCATTAAGGAACATATAATCTCTTCCCACAACCAAACCATCGCCAGAGAAATCCTAGTAAACAACACAGAAATCATCGATAGATACAGCGATAGCAGGCGGCTTGACGTTTGCGAGGCACTACACATCAAGAAGTCAACACCAGCAATCAACAGCCAATTATTGCACAACTATATTCTACCCACCTCAAGACTCCGCTCCAATATAGAAGCATCAAGAAATATGGACCAATAGGCTTTCTACAAACACTTCTATTCAATATCCATTGCTTCGTGCTCTGTCTTGTGTTGATGAAATTAATACCCTATTAATACTCTTGTTCTGTCTTGTGTTGATGAAATTAATACCCTATTAATACCACATTTTGTTCTGTCTTGTGTTAATGCCACATCACCCCATCCACCTCACTCAAATGTAGATATAAAATCGGAGATACGTAAGTTCTATTCAGTTGTGTATTTGTGAACTAAAGTCTTTGAAAATGTAATAAGTTTTACGAAACGCGCCCGTGTCGCGTCAGACTAGAAATAAAAATGAATTTTGGAGAATTGATTTTTGATTTACCTCCAACAGTGAAGCGTAATGTACGAAAGATTGAGAAAATTCGTGTTAGAATTATTAATCTTACTTTTTCGGTCATATTTAATAATATATGTCTACAGGAAAGACTGCTACCAATATATATATATATATATATATATATATATATATATATATATATATATATATATATATATATATATATATATATATATATATATATATATATATATATATATATATATATATATATATATATACATAAATATATATATATATATATATATATATATATATTAATATATATATATATATATATATATATATATATATATATATATATATATATATATATATATATATATATATATATATATATATATATATATATATATATATATATATATATATATATATATACACACATTTGGGTGAGGTGGATGAGGTGAAAAACGAACTTTCAATAATGTGTATTCAATGGGTATTGAATTCCAACACAAGACAGAACACGAAACAATGGGTATTGAATGGAAGTAATTGTAGAATGCCTATTGGTCCATATTTCTTGATGCTTCTATATTGGAGCGGAGTCTTGAAGTGGGTAAAATATAGTTGTGCATTAATTGGCTGTTGATTGCTGGTGTTGACTTCTTGATATGTAGTGCCTCGCAGACGTCAAGCCGCCTGCTATCGCTGTATCTATCGATGATTTTTGTGTTGTTTGCTAAGATTTCTCTGGTGATGGTTTGTTTGTGGGAAGAGATTATATGTTCCTTAAAGGAGCCCTGTTGCTTATGCATTGTTAAATGCCTGGAAAGATATATATATATATATATATATATATATATATATATATATATATATATATATATATATATATATATATATATATATATATATATATATGTATATATATATATATATATATATATATATATATATATATATATATATATATATATATATATATATATATATACATATATATATATATATATATATTTAATATATTTATATAAATAAAAATGGAAATGTTCGTTTGTTCAAAATCGCTAATCTCCGAAAGTTCTTCACCGATTGCTTTGAAATTTTCACACAATATTCCATTCGCATCCGAGCGGGTATATATATACATACTATATTGATGTCACGTCCGTGACAGAAAAGACATGTTTTTTTTCTGAAAAATTGTGTTTTGCATGTGTTTTTCATCTGAGAGAAATCTTCGAAACCTCTTTACCGATTGCTTTGAAATTTTGACACAACGTTGCTTTCGAATAGGCGCGTCTTTCTATATATCTACTATATACATGCCTCACCTGTGACAGGAAAAAAACATGCTTTGTTTGAAAAACAGCACCATCTGTTGGACGTAAGAGCAACACATGCTAAATCTCTGAAAGTTCTTTACCGATTGCTTTGAAATTTTGACCCAACGTTGCATTCAAATAGGCGCATCTTATTATATGCATACTATATTGATGCCCCACCTGTGACAGGTAAACACATGTTTTCAAAAAACAGCGCCATCTGTTGCACATAATAGCAACATGCACACTATACTAAATATGTCACGAATTCCTTTTCAATGTTTCGGATTGTATAGATAAATTTTATTTTCATAATTTCAATTTATTTAATTTTTTATTGAATTATTTTGTGTGACATTGTGTTGGAATTGTTTAATTTGTGCTGTGAATTGTTTACCATTCTGTTCATTTTGTAAGTATAAGTATAGATGCCTAACCTGTGACAGGCAATTCTATGCTTTTCTTGAAAAACAGCGCCATCTGTTGCATGTAAGAGCATCACACATGCTATACTAAATATGTTACAATTACATTTCAGTGTTTCTGATTGCATTGATCAATTGAATTTTTATAGATTTTGATTTATTTTCATTTTGATTTAATTATTTTGTGTGAATTGCATTGGAATTGAGCTGTGTTGTTTACCATACTGTTCATTTCATGAGTATAGTTTATTTTTTGTATTTTTTCATATTTTCATTTCATTTTTAACTGTTTTTCTTATATTTCAGTGATGGGAACATCAGATCACTTGATGTTCCCAATTTTCTGATGGGAACATCAGACCGTTTGGGAAGGCATCGGACGAGGGAGTGGGGAATGGTGGAGATGACGAGGGGATGGAGGTGAGAGATGGTGGGGAGGACAAGGGGACAAGGGAGGGGGTGATGGTTGGGGAAGGACGAGGGTATGGGAGAGTTTGGGATGATGTGGAAGAGGGGATGGGGGAATGGAAAATGATGGGGAGGACAAAGGGACAGGCGAGTGGGGCATGGTGGGAAGGAAGAGGGATTGGTGGAGTGGGGAATGGTGGGGTTGGGGAGGACGAGGGGACTGTGGAGTCGGGAATGGTTTGGAGGCCGAGGAGACGGGTGAGGGGGGAATGGTGGGGAGGACTGGGGGACAGGAAAGGTTGCTGTGGCTCAGCAACGCGTGGCTGGGTACTGCTAGTATATAAATAACAATGGAAATGTTCATTTGTTCAAAACCGCTAATCTCCGAAAGTTCTTCACCGATTGCCTTGAAATTTTCCCACAACGTTCCATTCGCATCTGTTATGGAAAAGGTACTGAGCAGGGCCCATAGCTAGAATCAAGATGCATCAAAAGTAGTAGAGTAGATAGGCCTGGCCCCAAGGAACATAAGTTCCTGTTAATGCTTCAAGGTTTTAGATTACAGGTCTGCTGTTTAGTAGACAATCACCTACACCACTTCAACAGGATTAATGGATACACCTCAAAAACTAACTTATTCATTAAACCCTGTAATAACCCTCCATATACATTACAAAAATAAAACACTTTACCACTCTACCTTACGTTAACTACCTTGGTCCACATAGACAGGATACAAGGCTTACACTTTGAAAAACTAGGGTAAAGTCTACTTGAAGAGAGGCACTCGAAAGGCTTGGAGCAGCCTGGGGTAGCTATGCCCCACGTGGTACCGTAGTCACAACAGAATACACTTAGGGATGCTAAAACACTGTTTTCAAATACCTCTAAAACAAACCACACACCTAGCCAGTAACACGGTAGAGTAATACTTAACTGGTAGAAACAAGATTATAGGATAAGGTAAGGGAAGAGGAGAAGGAGTAGAAATAGAAACACACAGGAGAGTTATGTCCACCACCACCAGCCAGCCAGAGAGAGCTCGAGCAGTCTCTGCGCTCCCTGAAAAATGCTGCCGAGAAGTGATGCCTAGGTCTTTTGTCTCAACAAAAACCCCATCTTTCTGGGAGGAGACTTCAATATTGACCTGGGTCAACAAAATTGCTCTCAAGTTGAGTATTTCCTTAACAGTATGAACTCCTGTATGCTAATCCCCACAATCACCAAACCTACCCGAGTCACTCAAACATCAGCCACTACCTTGGATCACTTATGGACTAACATAACAGCTCCCCTTGCATCTGGTACAATCTACGACAGAACAACTGACCACTATTCTACCTTTCTCATAGCGAACATGGACATAACACCACCAGAAAGCAAGAAACTTACATTCAGGTTACACAGTGAATCAGCTTTAGGCAATCTTACAAATTCACTTCACAATATTAACTGGGATTCTGAATTCAATAATACTCAGGATATAAATTCATTAGCTAACCTCTTCCTCTTCAAAACTCTAAGCCTCTACAACCTTCATTGTTCCCTTCTTACCAAGCAAAGTTCCCTTCTTCCTAGTTACAAAGGAAGTAGTTAAAAGGTACTCATCAATGCTTGCCTGTATAAATAATAAATAAATAAATAAATATTCAGGTAAGGTACATAGATACAAGAGATTTTACAAATATGATAGATTTATTGATAGAGCTAGTACATACAATGCCTAAAGCCACTATTACGCAAAGCGTTTCGGGCAGGAAAAACATTAAAGACTAAACCTTAATACTAATTGAGATTAAAGTATATAATGTGTTGAGAACAATTAAAAATAAAAATAAAAATAAAAAATGGGGGGAACATGGCAGAAAAAGCAGCACAAATACAATTAGGTTGACAAACAGCGTTGTTTAAAAAAAAACAGACATGGATTGACAATATAGGGGTAAGGTAGGTTACAGGGAATTTATTAGGTAGTGCTTAGTTTTTATCTTAAACTGGTTGAGAGAGGTACAGTCTTTGACATGATTGGGAAGGTCATTCCACATTCTGGGTCCCTTGATTTGTAGAGCATTTCTAGTTTGATTAAGTCGTACTCTTGGAATATCAAAACTGTATTTGTTTCTGGTGTGGTGCTCATGGGTTCTGTTACAACCTTCAATGAAGCTTTTGAGGTCAGGAATGGCATTAAATTCAGCGTTTTATATATGTATAATACACATGAGAGAATGTGCAGTGACTTAATATCTAACATATTCAGAGATTTGAATAGGGGTACCGAGTGATGTCTGGGGCCAGAGTTGGATATTGTCCTAATAGCAGCTTTGTGTTGAGTAATTAGAGGCGTAAATGATTTTGGGTAGTAGAACCCCAAGCACAAATACCATAATTGAGATATGGATAGATGAGGGAGTAATAGAGCGTCACCAGGGCAGGGCGAGGTACAAAATATCTGATCTTAGAAAGAATGCCGACATTTTTTGAAACTTTTTTTATATATTTAGAATGTGTCCCTGTATCATAAGAAAGGCAAAACTTTCATCTTATGTGAATAGATTCAGTGAAGCAAAAGGCAACATGAAAAGCGCATGGAAAACCATCTCTAGTATCTTAGGAACTAAACAATACTCACATAACCAAATAAAATTCTATAAGGATGGGTATACACCGTCAACTGATTTAGAAATGGGAAATGAATTCATTCAAACATTCAGGTTACACAGTGAATCAGCTTTAGGCAATCTTACAAATTCACTTCACAATATTAACTGGGATTCTGAATTCAATAATTCTCAGGATATAAATTCATTAGCTAACCTCCTCCTCACCAAAACTCGAAGCCTCTACAACCTTCACTGCCCCCTTCTTACTAAGCAAGTATCTGACAAAATACTAAACAATCCATGGCTCACAAGAGGCATTCTCAACTCAATCAACAAGAAACATGAAAATGAAAAAAACGCAGGATTGGCCTAGTTACAAAGGAAGTAGTTAAAAGGTACTCAACAATGCTTACCAGTATCATAAGAAAAGCAAAACTTTCATATTATGTGAATAGATTCAATGAAGCAAAAGGCAACATGAAAAGCACATGGAAAACCATCTCTAGTATCCTAGGAACTAAACAACACTCACATAAGCAAATAAAACTCTATAAGGATGGGTATACACCATCAACTGATTTAGAAATGGCAAATGAATTTAATAGCTTCTTTTCGTCTGTTGGTGCTAATTTTGCCAGAAAAATCCCACAGACTCAGACACATATTAACACATATCTCTCAGGCAACTATCCAAACTATCTCCTCCTTTTACCAGTCAGCCCGACAGATGTTGTGTCCATCATACACTCACTAAAAACCAAGGCAGGGAACACCAGTGAAATTCCGTCCATTATATACAAGAGCGCCTCCCCTGCCCTTGCACCACCCATAGCTCTACTGATCAACAAATCCATAGAGCGTCATACCTTTCCTGATAAGCAAGAGTAACGCCAGTCCATAAAGGAGGCAATCCGGCAGACATAAACAATTATAGACCAATATCAAACCTACCCATTCTATAAAAAATATTTGAAAAAATTATCTACAAACAGCTCTATTCCTACATCGTAAAATTCGACATACTCAGCCCCTGCTAGTTTGGCTTCCAGTCACAAAAGAGCACCAATGATGCAATCATTAGTCTCCTTGATGTAATCTACTCAGCCCTTGACAAAAATGAGTTTCCGATTGGACTCTTCATTGACCTAAGAAAAGCCTTTGATACGGTTAATCACAACTACCTCTTAATTAAACTCCAGCATTATGGAATCCGAGGCCTTGCCCTGGACTATATTTGATCCTATCTTAGTGACAGACACCAATGTGTAACCATCAATGATACAACCTCTTCCACTCTACCAATAACCGTTGGAGGGTTCCACAGGGCAGCATCTTGGGACCTCTTCTATTTCTTATATATATCAATGATCTGCCTAATGTCTCTAATATTCTGAAACCTATATTGCTTGCTGATGATACTACCCTCATCTATTCAGACCCCAACCCACATACACTAAATAATGTTGTGAATAATGAATTTAAAAAAGTCCACTTATGGATGTCAACTAACAAACTAATACTAAACATAGAAAAGACCTACTACTTCTTATTTGGAAGCAAATCATGGAATGCAATTCAGCTACAGATAGACAACATTAACATCAGTAATAAAAATGAAGGAAAGTTTCTTGGCCTATTCCTAGACAAGAGACTCAACTTCAGCACCCACATTCAACACATAACTAAGAAAGTCTTTAAAACAGTTGGTATACTCTCCAAAATATGATATTATGTTCCTAACTCTGCTCTCCTCTCACTATATTATGCACTAATCTATCCCTATCTTAATCATGGTATTTGTGTTTATGGGTCTACCACTGCAAACCACCTCAAGCCCATCATCACCCAGCAATAATCTGCTATCAGAATAATAACAAACTCTGCTTTCAGACAACACTCAGCTTCCTTGTTTAAATCCCTTAACATGCTAAATATTAACTCCCTCCACACATTCTCTTGTGTCAACTACATTTACAAAATCCTGTTCTTAAATGCAAACCATGCTCTGAAACTCTCCCTGGACAGATGTAATAGGACCCATTATCACCACACCAGAAATAAATATCTCTTTGATATCCCCAGGGTCAAACTTAATCTGTGTAAACACTCTATGCAAATAAAGGGACCTAGTCTATGGAACTCACTCCCTAGTGAATTGAAAAACTGTCAAACTTTTGCCTCATTCAAAAACAAAACCAAAAAGTACCTAATTTTATCTTCGTAGTTTTCTACACTGAGCTTTAAATTTGCTCTGTATCTAGTGTTACCCAATCTCTATGCATTTAATCCAAACTACTTTATCATTGTGTTCATTGCTGTCTTCTTTTATGTGCTAGCCATATGCTGTATTGTGCTTATTAATTTGTTTTAAACTACCATTCAAGCTGTCATTGCAATCAATCTTAGCTACCTATGTGCTTTAATATACTTACAATTTTCTCTCATCTTTTATTTTTTTTCTTGCTATGTAACTGTTATCATTTTTATAAATTTTGCAAGTATTTATCTACTTAAAATTTTCTTAGATTAAGGACCTGCCCAAAATGCACCTATACTACCAAAAACCCTATACTAAATGTCACGAATTCCATTTCAATGTTTCCGATTGCATTGATAAATTTTATTTTCATAGATTTCGATTTATTTTATTTTTAGTGAATTATTTTGTATGCCATTGTGTTGGGATTGAGCTGTGTTGTTTACCATACCGTTCATTTCGTAAGTATAAGTATAGATGCCACACCTGTGACAGGTAAAACTATGCTTTTCTTGGAAAAACAGCGCCATCTGTTGCATGTAAGAGGAACACACATGCTATACTAGATATGTTACAATTACATTTCAATGTTTCTGATTGCATTGGTGAATTGAGTTTTCATACAATTTGATTTATTTTCATTTTTATTAATTACTTTGTGAGATTGCGTTGGAATTGAGCAGTGTTTTTACAAGACTGTTCATTTCGTGAGTATAGTTTATTTTTATTTTTTTTTTTCATATTTTCATTTCATTTCTAAACTACTTTTCTTATATTTCAGTAAGGGAACATCAGATCACTTGATGTTCCCATCAGAAAATTGGGGACATCTGACCATTTGGGAAGGCATCGGACGAGGGAGTGGGGAATGGTGGGGATGACGAGGGGACAAGGGAGGGTGTAATGGTGTGGAAGGACGAAGGGATGGGGGAGTTTGGGATGGGGGAATGGAAAATAGTGGGGCCGAGGGGATGGGGGAATGGAGAATAGTGGGGAGGACAAAGAGACAGTGAAGGTTGCTGTGGCTCAGCAACGCGCATGCGTTGCTGAGCCACAGCAACGCATGGCCGGGTACTGCTAGTGACATATAAATATTCTCACTTAAATCATGTCTTTCTCCTTTAGGAATGATGACAGTACATCAGAGTTTTCCCCAAAAGTGTCCAGAACAATTTTACTTGGTCAGGGAGAATCTTTAGCACTTGAAAAAAAGTTCTATAAGAAAAGGAATGTAAGTTAAGAGAGTTATTTATGATAGTTAAAAATATTTATTTTGATAATGTGACGTAATGCAGTAGTGCAGCATTACTGGGCCAGAGTGGTTTGACTCTCTCTCACAAAATTTTAAATACAAAATGCTGCTTTGGCCCTTGCAGTGTGTAAGTGGCAGGATGTTGATGCCGGTGCTGCTGGCATCAACATTAAGGATGAAGGGTTGTTTCACATCTGGCGAGGCAACAATAAGGATTAGTACACAGCAAAGTTTTCAATTATTTGAAGGCAATGGAACTTTTCCATTGTAAACTTTCTTATAGTAAGTTTTGCAATAGGAAACTTACTATAGTAAATTTTGCTCCGGTAAACTTTGCTATATTAAACTTTGCTATAGTAAATTTTGTTGTAGTAAACTTTGCTCTGGTAAACTTTGCTACGTTGAATTTTGCTACAGTATACTTTGCTATGTTGAATTTTGCTACAGTATACTTTGCTTTGGTAAACTTTGATTTAGTAAACTTTGCTTTGGTAAACGTTGCTTTAGTAAACTCTATTTTGGTAAATTTTGCTATGGAAAACTTTGCCATTGCAAACTTTATTATAGTAAACTTTGCTATTGTAAACCTTATTGTAAACTTTGCTATTGTAAACTTTATTGTAGTAAACTTTGCTATAGTAAAATTTGCTCCAGTAAACTTTCCTATAGTAAACATTGCAACGGTAAACTTTCTATAGTAAATTTTGCTCCGGTAAACTTTGCTATACTAAATTTTGTTCTAGTAAACTTTGCTATGTTGAACATTACTCCAGTAAACTTTGCTATAGTAAACTTTGTTGTTGTAAACTTTGCTCCGGTAAACTGCTATGTTGAATTTATCTATGTTTACTATAGTAAACTTTGCTTTGGTAAACTTTGCTTTAGTAAACTTTGCTTTAGTAAATTTTGCTCTGGTAAACTTTGCTCTGGTATACTTTGCTCCGGTAAACTTTGCTATACCATGCTACAATAAATTTTGCTATTGTAAACCTTATTATAGTAAACTTTGCTATACTAAACTTTGCCCTGGTTAACTTTCTATAGTAAACTTTGCTAATGTAAACTTTGCTATAGTAAACCTTGCTGTAGTAAACTTTGCTATAACACTTTCCTGGATTTTCGATTTGGAATTACGGGCGTTTTGCTTAACCGCTTGTCGGATCACGACGTAAATTTACGGACCGTGTTATATTGGGTATTTACTACTCGATCGACTTGGGGTTTGTATGAATATGTTTGCCATTCAATTTTTGTTTTCTGTAATAGGCACTGTGCCTATTTGAGAAAACAGCAATGTATTGTAACTTAGAGGAGAGACTATTGAATTGGTGACACAACGAGGGTAATCGCGCACTCCACACACTCTTGTGTTGGCCGCGATCATGATTCTACATTTATATGCATATGTCTGTGTAGAGAATTTTATTCCGAACACTATACAAAAAAAAACGAAGTGAATCAAGTATAAACTTGAAAAAACATGAGCAAAGTAAAAACTTTTAACGCTAACGGGTACAAACACGCGTAAGATTTTATTCGCCGCAAATTTATTTGACGCTCTGTTGGCCAATTCTACCTATGTTCTTATAGAACTTTCTATTGTGAACACATTGCTATCAAAATGAAATACGTAGCTCGAGAAATAATGTCATGACAGTGAAATAAGTATAACCTTTCAAAGCGCTTCATCACAACAGTGTCGTCGCTGCTGAAATCACGGCTAACGCTTCGCCCAGTTCCCACACTCGTGCGGAACATAATTAGACATTGATAGGCATATGTCTGGGTGGGGAATTTTATTGCGGGTTCAGTGATATCAAAATAAGCGCTGTAGGATGAGTGTGAGGCTGGCAACAAACGAAAGAGTATGAACATTTACTTCCTGTTTGGGTGTCACGGTGAGTCATCTTCGTGTTTATTTACTTCGTGGTGGGATAGCAAATGCTTGGGTGACATTTTATGCATATGATCTTGTAGAGAATTTTATTGACAACGCATTGATACCAAAATGAAAAACGTAGCTCGAGAATTGATGTTAGGAGCGTGAAAAGATTATAAACTTTTTTGTGTTTACACTTGAGCGCCCAGAACGCCGCGCGCACAACCCGCTTTTTTTTTCAGGGAGTGCCGCGCGCACTAAAGTGTATTAAGGACCTGCCCGAAACGCTGCGTGTACTAGTTGCTTTACAAAAATGTAATTACTATGCTATGTATCCTCAATCCCAATGTACCTTCTTGTATATATATAAATAAATAAATAAATAAATAGGTGGTCATACAGCCACAAACAATACAAGTCTTCACCGGTCTTCGTTACTAGTTACTTTGGTAGTTCTAAGAACAGCTGATAACTAGTTCAATATTATATTTAATCATCAACAAGCTCAGTCTGAATGCTCTGTGAGAAACAAGATTCATGTTACGTTTGGTAAGGGCGACGGGAATAAAGCATACCCCCGGTTTAAGGAGTCATGATATAAAAGTTATTGTTAATTAAATATCCTTTTCACATGATCCAATTCTATGAATTAATGTATAGTAATTATTTATAGCTCAATTTGACCTCTGGTTTCCAACTAAGGAACCCAGGGTCGTAACAGCATCCGAGCGCGTTTTTATATACATATTATATAGATGTCACGTCTGATATGGGAAAAAACATGCTTTTCTTGAAAAGGTGGGTTTTTCATGTGTTTTTCAAGTGAGGGGGAAATCTTCGAAACCTCTTTTCCGATTGCTTTGAAATCTTGACACAACATTACGTTCGAATAGGCGAGTGTTTTTACGTATCTACTATATACATGACCACCTGTACCAGGAAAAAACATGCTTTTTTTGAAAAACAGCACCATCTGTAGCACATATGAGCAACACACGCTGTAATCTTTGAACGTTGTTCACCGATTGCTTTGAAATTTTGACACAATGTTCCTTTCGAATACGTGTGTGTTTTGATATACCTACTATTTAGATGCCACAACTGTGACAGGTAAAAACATGCATTTTTTTAAAAACAGTGCCATTTTTTTTTTTTTTTGAGATATATACAAGAGTTGTTACATTCTTGTACAGCCACTAGTATGCGTAGCGTTTCGGGCAGGTCCCTGGAATACGATCCCATGCCGGGAAGAATCGTTTTTTCATCCAAATACACATTTTACTGTTGCGTTAATCATTGGCTACAGTTAAGGAATTGCGCCCAGTAAATCCTCCCCGGCCAGGATACGAACCCATGACATAGCGCTCGCGGAACGCCAGGCGAGTGTCTTACCACTACACCACGGAGACTGTTGCACGTAAGAACAACATACGATATACAAGATATGTTACAATTCAATTTCAATGTTTCCGATTGCATTGATATATTGAATTTTCATAGATTTTAATTATTTTCATTTTGATTTAATTATTTTGTGTGAGATTGTGTTGGAATTGAGCTGTGTTGTTTACCATATTGTTCATTTCGTGGGTATAGCTAATTTGTTTATTTTTTCGTAGTTTTTCATTCGGTTTTTTAACTGTTCTTATTTTTCAATGCAATATGTGGTGAAATTGAGCTGTGTTGATTGATCGGCGTTAGAATTGAAATATTTCGTTAGTATATTTTGTTTTTCTTTTGAAAACAAGAAAATGGACAACACGTTTATTTCACAGCTGCAAATGTGCAACAAACAGCTATGAATCCACTGGCTACAACAATGTTAACTGCTTTCATCACGTTATGTCAAAATGACACGTTTGCGAAAACATTGCTGTATTCGGAAGTGCCTATGCATTACACATGGAATGCCAGTAGAAAATCATTTGAATGACATAAACCAGGAGAGCGAGTCGACAGACAACCTGGCATATTCAATCAAGCTACGATAGGCAGACTGTACACCGTGCTTTCCAGTTAAGATGAATGCTTCTTTCTTCGCAAGCTGTTGGTAAATGTTCCTGATCCAACGTCTTTCCAGCAATTGAGATTTTTCAGCGGCATAACACATGCTATTTTCCGTAGTGCATGTCAAGCTCTGAATTTATTGGAGAACGATCAACACTGGGATGTATGCATTCATGACACGTCCAACACGTCACATCCAAATCAAATTCGTGCATTGTTTGCAATCATATTGATCATCGGCTCTCCTTCATCTCCAACAGAGTATGGGAGACACGCAAATCGCACATGGCTGAAGATATTATCCGTCAAATATGAACATGAATTTCAGAGCAGAAATCTAACCGAAGCATTGATAAACATTGAAGATTTGTGCTTAGAAATCGCGAACAAAGTTCTCAGTCAACTGGGAATGCCATCACCGAATCAATCTGCTGCTGTTTCGTTCAATGTAGAATTGAGTCATGAACAAAATTACAACACGGTTGATCTGTTGTCTGTTCAATCAAATATTCTTAAGCTAACGCTTGAGCGAAAAGTCCCCGTGGTGTAGTGGTAAGACACTCGCCTGGCGTTCCGCGAGCGCTATGTCATGGGTTCGTATCTTGGCCGGGGAGGATTTACTGGGCGCAATTCCTTAACTGTAGCCTCTTTTTAACGCAACAGTAAAATGTGTACTTGGATGAAAAAACGATTCTTCGCGGCAGGGGATCGTATTCCAGGGACCTGCCCAAAACGCTACGCGTACTAGTGGCTGTACAAGAATGTAACAACGTTTGTATATATCTAAAAAAAAAAAGGCATTTACGATCAAATAATTCAAACTGTCAATAACGGGTTTGGAGAAATCTTCTAAGATGCGTCAGGAGGAACTGTAAAACCTTTCTAATAAGATTGATTTTGGCAGCATTTCGATCCCAAAATGGCATCTTGAGGGTTATCTTGAGATGATTTCGGGGCTTTAGTGTCCCCGCGGCCCGGTCCTCGACCAGGCCTCCACCCCCAGGAAGCATCCCGTGACAGCTGACTAACACCCAGGTACCTATTTTACTGCTAGGTAACAGGGGCATTCAGGGTGAAAGAAACTTTTGCCCATTTGTTTCTGCCTCGTGCGGGAATCGAACCCGCGCCACAGAATTACGAGTCCTGCGCGCTATCCACCAGGCTACGAGGCCCCGGCATAACCTTAGCTCTTGCATCATCCAGAATAGCTGCGACATTGCTACCAGGTGGAAGAACTACAACTTCGGCTTTGAAATTGCCATTGAACATGCAATTCATTGAAACTCCCACGTGCAACATTTCCAAAGCATCCGGCATGGTTAAAGTATTGCAGAAAAGTAAACAGATTGTTTGGGATGAATGCACAATGGCTCACAAAAAACGCTCGAGGCTCTTGATCGATCATTGCAAGATTTGCGTGGAAACATCAGACTATTTGGGAACGCATTAATATTGCTTGCAGGAGATTTCAGGCAAACATTACCTGTAATTCCTCGATCGACACCAGCGGACGGAATAAATGCTTTACTGAAATACTTTACTTAATTTGCTTAACTGAAATACTTTAAATGCTTTACTGAAATACTTTACTTAATTTGTGGCGCCAGGTAATGATGTTAAAATTAACTACAAATATGCGTGTCCAACTGCAAAACGACTAATCAGCTGAGATATTGTCGCATCAATTTCTTGAAATTGGGAACGGAAACGTGGCACATACAAGTCCGTCGACACTGTGGTGGAAGCAGATGAAGCAGTTTATTATACAACAGAATTTTTTAATTCACTCAATCTGCCAGGAATACCATCACCGCACAAACTGCTATTAAAAATCGACGTGCCAATTATCATGTTACGAAATATCAACCAGCCAAAGCTTAGCAACGGCACGCGGCTTGCAGTAAAAAAATTATTCAGCAACGTCGTAGCAGCAACAATCTGGACAGGACCTTTCAAAGATGAAGATGTCCTCATTCCTCACATTCCTATGATTCCAACGGATTTGCCATTTCAATTTAAGGGATTGTAATTCCCAATTCGATTGGCGTTTGCAGTCCCCATCAACAAAGCTCAGGGCCAAACTTCGGAATTGTGCGGTTTAAATATAGACATGCATTGCTTCTCACATAGACCATTACATGTTACGTGTTCTAGAGTCGGCAATCAGATAATCTCTTTATCTTCACAGACAGTGGAACAAGAACAAAATATTGTATACT
Source organism: Procambarus clarkii (assembly GCF_040958095.1). Classification (NCBI taxonomy): domain Eukaryota; kingdom Metazoa; phylum Arthropoda; class Malacostraca; order Decapoda; family Cambaridae; genus Procambarus; species Procambarus clarkii. The sequence goes on along the minus strand of NC_091182.1, from coordinate 6,479,743 downwards.
CACAAGCATTGTGAAATTAAACATGTTAGAAACGTGCATTTTCTCTTATCTTTCTTTTCTATTTAACCATACTGAGCCACAGCAACGCCTTGGTGGGTACAGCTAGTATGTATATTATATATATATATATATATATACATATATATATATATATATATATATATATATATATATATATATGTCGTACCTAGTAGCCAGAACGCACTTCTCAGCCTACTATTCAAGGCCCGATTTGCCTAATAAGCCTAGTTTTCGTGAATTAATTGTTTTTCGACTACCTAACCTACCTAACCTAACCTAACCTAGCTTTTTCGGCTACCTAACCTAACCTAACCCATAAAGATAGGTTAGGTTAGGTTAGGTAGGGTTGGTTAGGTTCGGTCATATATCTACGTTAATTTTAACTCCACTCTAAAAAAATTGACCTCATACATAATGAAATGGGTAGCTTTATCATTTCATAAGAACAAAATTTGAGAAAATATATTAATTCATGAAAACTTGGCTTATTAGGCAAATCGGGCCCTGAATTGTAGGCTGAGAAGTGCGTTCTGGCTACTAGGTACGACATATATATATATATATATATATATATATATATATATATATATATATATATATATATATATATATATATATATATATATATATGTCGTACCTAGTAGCCAGAACGCACTTCTCGGCCTACTATGCAAGGCCCGATTTGCCTAATAAGCCAAGTTTTCATGAATTAATATGTTTTCTTTAATTTCTTCCTTATGAAATGATGAAGCTACCCATTTCATTATGTATGAGGTCAATTTTTTTTAATTTGAGTTAAAATTAACGTAGATATATGACCGAACCTAACCAACCCTACCTAACCTATCTTTATAGGTTAGGTTAGGTAGCCAAAAAAGTTAGGTTAGGTTAGGTTAGGTTAGGTAGGTTAGATAGTCGAAAAACAATTAATTCATGAAAACTTGGATTATTATGCAAATCGGGCCTTGCATAGTAGGCTGAGAAGTGCGTTCTGGCCACTAGGTACGACATATATATATATATATATATATATATATATATATATATATATATATATATATATATATATATATATATATATATATATATATATATATATATATATATATATATATATATATAAGCCTATACTTGCATAAACCACAAGTGAAGATTAACAATCTTTGGACAACACCCACCAGTGGGACTCGAACCCAGAAAGCACAACTACCTTCCAGTAGCTGGCATAACTAGTATGCTTTAACCCACTACGCCATCAGACCTTACAAAAGAAGTAGATAGTTCGAGATATATATCTCAAACATCTCCACCTCCCGAAGGTACCAGATGAGTGAGGGGTCAGTCTGCATTTTTCGTCAAGCCACTGTCAATGTGAGAGAACTCGTGTCCAGCTTATAAGCCTATACTTGCATAAACCACAAGTGAAGATTAACAATCTTTGGACAACACCCACCAGTGGGACTCGAACCCAGAAAGCACAACTACCTTCCAGTAGCTGGCATAACTAGTATGCTTTAACCCACTACGCCATCAGACCTTACAAAAGAAGTAGATAGTTCGAGATATATATCTCAAACATCTCCACCTCCCGAAGGCACCAGATGAGTGAGGGGTCAGTCTGCATTTTTCGTCAAGCCACTGTCAATGTGAGAGAACTCGTGTCCAGCTTATAAGCCTATACTTGCATAAACCACAAGTGAAGATTAACAATCTTTGGACAACACCCACCAGTGGGACTCGAACCCAGAAAGCACAACTACCTTCCAGTAGCTGGCATAACTAGTATGCTTTAACCCACTACGCCATCAGACCTTACAAAAGAAGTAGATAGTTCGAGATATATATCTCAAACATCTCCACCTCCCGAAGGCACCAGATGAGTGAGGGGTCAGTCTGCATTTTTCGTCAAGCCACTGTCAATGTGAGAGAACTCGTGTCCAGCTTATAAGCCTATACTTGCATAAACCACAAGTGAAGATTAACAATCTTTGGACAACACCCACCAGTGGGACTCGAACCCAGAAAGCACAACTACCTTCCAGTAGCTGGCATAACTAGTATGCTTTAACCCACTACGCCATCAGACCTTACAAAAGAAGTAGATAGTTCGAGATATATATCTCAAACATCTCCACCTCCCGAAGGCACCAGATGAGTGAGGGGTCAGTCTGCATTTTTCGTCAAGCCACTGTCAATGTGAGAGAACTCGTGTCCAGCTTATAAGCCTATACTTGCATAAACCACAAGTGAAGATTAACAATCTTTGGACAACACCCACCAGTGGGACTCGAACCCAGAAAGCACAACTACCTTCCAGTAGCTGGCATAACTAGTATGCTTTAACCCACTACGCCATCAGACCTTACAAAAGAAGTAGATAGTTCGAGATATATATCTCAAACATCTCCACCTCCCGAAGGCACCAGATGAGTGAGGGGTCAGTCTGCATTTTTCGTCAAGCCACTGTCAATGTGAGAGAACTCGTGTCCAGCTTATAAGCCTATACTTGCATAAACCACAAGTGAAGATAAACAATCTTTGGACAACACCCACCAGTGGGACTCGAACCCAGAAAGCACAACTACCTTCCAGTAGCTGGCATAACTAGTATGCTTTAACCCACTACGCCATCAGACCTTACAAAAGAAGTAGATAGTTCGAGATATATATCTCAAACATCTCCACCTCCCGAAGGCACCAGATGAGTGAGGGGTCAGTCTGCATTTTTCGTCAAGCCACTGTCAATGTGAGAGAACTCGTGTCCAGCTTATAAGCCTATACTTGCATAAACCACAAGTGAAGATTAACAATCTTTGGACAACACCCACCAGTGGGACTCGAACCCAGAAAGCACAACTACCTTCCAGTAGCTGGCATAACTAGTATGCTTTAACCCACTACGCCATCAGACCTTACAAAAGAAGTAGATAGTTCGAGATATATATCTCAAACATCTCCACCTCCCGAAGGCACCAGATGAGTGAGGGGTCAGTCTGCATTTTTCGTCAAGCCACTGTCAATGTGAGAGAACTCGTGTCCAGCTTATAAGCCTATACTTGCATAAACCACAAGTGAAGATTAACAATCTTTGGACAACACCCACCAGTGGGACTCGAACCCAGAAAGCACAACTACCTTCCAGTAGCTGGCATAACTAGTATGCTTTAACCCACTACGCCATCAGACCTTACAAAAGAAGTAGATAGTTCGAGATATATATCTCAAACATCTCCACCTCCCGAAGGCACCAGATGAGTGAGGGGTCAGTCTGCATTTTTCGTCAAGCCACTGTCAATGTGAGAGAACTCGTGTCCAGCTTATAAGCCTATACTTGCATAAACCACAAGTGAAGATTAACAATCTTTGGACAACACCCACCAGTGGGACTCGAACCCAGAAAGCACAACTACCTTCCAGTAGCTGGCATAACTAGTATGCTTTAACCCACTACGCCATCAGACCTTACAAAAGAAGTAGATAGTTCGAGATATATATCTCAAACATCTCCACCTCCCGAAGGCACCAGATGAGTGAGGGGTCAGTCTGCATTTTCCGTCAAGCCACTGTCAATGTGAGAGAACTCGTGTCCAGCTTATAAGCCTATACTTGCATAAACCACAAGTGAAGATTAACAATCTTTGGACAACACCCACCAGTGGGACTCGAACCCAGAAAGCACAACTACCTTCCAGTAGCTGGCATAACTAGTATGCTTTAACCCACTACGCCATCAGACCTTACAAAAGAAGTAGATAGTTTGAGATATATATCTCAAACATCTCCACCTCCCAAAGGCACCAGATGAGTGAGGGGTCAGTCTGCATTTTTCGTCAAGCCACTGTCAATGTGAGAGAACTCGTGTCCAGCTTATAAGCCTATACTTGCATAAACCACAAGTGAAGATTAACAATCTTTGGACAACACCCACCAGTGAGACTCGAACCCAGAAAGCACAACTACCTTCCAGTAGCTGGCATAACTAGTATGCTTTAACCCACTACGCCATCAGACCTTACAAAAGAAGTAGATAGTTCGAGATATATATCTCAAACATCTCCACCTCCCGAAGGCACCAGATGAGTGAGGGGTCAGTCTGCATTTTTCGTCAAGCCACTGTCAATGTGAGAGAACTCGTGTCCAGCTTATAAGCCTATACTTGCATAAACCATAAGTGAAGATTAACAATCTTTGGACAACACCCACCAGTGGGACTCGAACCCAGAAAGCACAACTACCTTCCAGTAGCTGGCATAACTAGTATGCTTTAACCCACTACGCCATCAGACCTTACAAAAGAAGTAGATAGTTCGAGATATATATCTCAAACATCTCCACCTCCCGAAGGCACCAGATGAGTGAGGGGTCAGTCTGCATTTTTCGTCAAGCCACTGTCAATGTGAGAGAACTCGTGTCCAGCTTATAAGCCTATACTTGCATAAACCACAAGTGAAGATTAACAATCTTTGGACAACACCCACCAGTGGGACTCGAACCCAGAAAGCACAACTACCTTCCAGTAGCTGGCATAACTAGTATGCTTTAACCCACTACGCCATCAGACCTTACAAAAGAAGTAGATAGTTCGAGATATATATCTCAAACATCTCCACCTCCCGAAGGCACCAGATGAGTGAGGGGTCAGTCTGCATTTTTCGTCAAGCCACTGTCAATGTGAGAGAACTCGTGTCCAGCTTATAAGCCTATACTTGCATAAACCACAAGTGAAGATTAACAATCTTTGGACAACACCCACCAGTGGGACTCGAACCCAGAAAGCACAACTACCTTCCAGTAGCTGGCATAACTAGTATGCTTTAACCCACTACGCCATCAGACCTTACAAAAGAAGTAGATAGTTCGAGATATATATCTCAAACATCTCCACCTCCCGAAGGCACCAGATGAGTGAGGGGTCAGTCTGCATTTTTCGTCAAGCCAGTGTCAATGTGAGAGAACTCGTGTCCAGCTTATAAGCCTATACTTGCATAAACCACAAGTGAAGATTAACAATCTTTGGACAACACCCACCAGTGGGACTCGAACCCAGAAAGCACAACTACCTTCCAGTAGCTGGCATAACTAGTATGCTTTAACCCACTACGCCATCAGACCTTACAAAAGAAGTAGATAGTTCGAGATATATATCTCAAACATCTCCACCTCCCGAAGGCACCAGATGAGTGAGGGGTCAGTCTGCATTTTTCGTCAAGCCACTGTCAATGTGAGAGAACTCGTGTCCAGCTTATAAGCCTATACTTGCATAAACCACAAGTGAAGATTAACAATCTTTGGACAACACCCACCAGTGGGACTCGAACCCAGAAAGCACAACTACCTTCCAGTAGCTGGCATAACTAGTATGCTTTAACCCACTATGCCATCAGACCTTACAAAAGAAGTAGATAGTTCGAGATATATATCTCAAACATCTCCACCTCCCGAAGGCACCAGATGAGTGAGGGGTCAGTCTGCATTTTTCGTCAAGCCACTGTCAATGTGAGAGAACTCGTGTCCAGCTTATAAGCCTATACTTGCATAAACCACAAGTGAAGATTAACAATCTTTGGACAACACCCACCAGTGGGACTCGAACCCAGAAAGCACAACTACCTTCCAGTAGCTGGCATAACTAGTATGCTTTAACCCACTACGCCATCAGACCTTACAAAAGAAGTAAATAGTTCGAGATATATATCTCAAACATCTCCACCTCCCGAAGGCACCAGATGAGTGAGGGGTCAGTCTGCATTTTTCGTCAAGCCACTGTCAATGTGAGAGAACTCGTGTCCAGCTTATAAGCCTATACTTGCATAAACCACAAGTGAAGATTAACAATCTTTGGACAACACCCACCAGTGGGACTCGAACCCAGAAAGCACAACTACCTTCCAGTAGCTGGCATAACTAGTATGCTTTAACCCACTACGCCATCAGACCTTACAAAAGAAGTAGATAGTTCGAGATATATATCTCAAACATCTCCACCTCCCGAAGGCACCAGATGAGTGAGGGGTCAGTCTGCATTTTTCGTCAAGCCACTGTCAATGTGAGAGAACTCGTGTCCAGCTTATAAGCCTATACTTGCATAAACCACAAGTGAAGATTAACAATCTTTGGACAACACCCACCAGTGGGACTCGAACCCAGAAAGCACAACTACCTTCCAGTAGCTGGCATAACTAGTATGCTTTAACCCACTACGCCATCAGACCTTACAAAAGAAGTAGATAGTTCGAGATATATATCTCAAACATCTCCACCTCCCGAAGGCACCAGATGAGTGAGGGGTCAGTCTGCATTTTTCGTCAAGCCACTGTCAATGTGAGAGAACTCGTGTCCAGCTTATAAGCCTATACTTGCATAAACCACAAGTGAAGATTAACAATCTTTGGACAACACCCGCCAGTGGGACTCGAACCCAGAAAGCACAACTACCTTCCAGTAGCTGGCATAACTAGTATGCTTTAACCCACTACGCCATCAGACCTTACAAAAGAAGTAGATAGTTCGAGATATATATCTCAAACATCTCCACCTCCCGAAGGCACCAGATGAGTGAGGGGTCAGTCTGCATTTTTCGTCAAGCCACTGTCAATGTGGGAGAACTCGTGTCCAGCTTATAAGCCTATACTTGCATAAACCACAAGTGAAGATTAACAATCTTTGGACAACACCCACCAGTGGGACTCGAACCCAGAAAGCACAACTACCTTCCAGTAGCTGGCATAACTAGTATGCTTTAACCCACTACGCCATCAGACCTTACAAAAGAAGTAGATAGTTCGAGATATATATCTCAAACATCTCCACCTCCCGAAGGCACCAGATGAGTGAGGGGTCAGTCTGCATTTTTCGTCAAGCCACTGTCAATGTGAGAGAACTCGTGTCCAGCTTATAAGCCTATACTTGCCTGATGGCGTAGTGGGTTAAAGCATACTAGTTATGCCAGCTACTGGAAGGTAGTTGTGCTTTCTGGGTTCGAGTCCCACTGGTGGGTGTTGTCCAAAGATTGTTAATCTTCACCTGTGGTTTATGCAAGTATAGGCTTATAAGCTGGACACGAGTTCTCTCACATTGACAGTGGCTTGACGAAAAATGCAGACTGACCCCTCACTCATCTGGTGCCTTCGGGAGGTGGAGATGTTTGAGATATATATCTCGAACTATCTACTTCTTTTGTAAGGTCTGATGGCGTAGTGGGTTAAAGCATACTAGTTATGCCAGCTACTGGAAGGTAGTTGTGCTTTCTGGGTTCGAGTCCCACTGGTGGGTGTTGTCCAAAGATTGTTAATCTTCACTTGTGGTTTATGCAAGTATAGGCTTATAAGCTGGACACGAGTTCTCTCACATTGACAGTGGCTTGACGAAAAATGCAGACTGACCCCTCACTCATCTGGTGCCTTCGGGAGGTGGAGATCTTTGAGATATATATCTCGAACTATCTACTTCTTTTGTAAGGTCTGATGGCGTAGTGGGTTAAAGCATACTAGTTATGCCAGCTACTGGAAGGTAGTTGTGCTTTCTGGGTTCGAGTCCCACTGGTGGGTGTTGTCCAAAGATTGTTAATCTTCACTTGTGGTTTATGCAAGTATAGGCTTATAAGCTGGACACGAGTTCTCTCACATTGACAGTGGCTTGACGAAAAATGCAGACTGACCCCTCACTCATCTGGTGCCTTCGGGAGGTGGAGATGTTTGAGATATATATCTCGAACTATCTACTTCTTTTGTAAGGTCTGATGGCGTAGTGGGTTAAAGCATACTAGTTATGCCAGCTACTGGAAGGTAGTTGTGCTTTCTGGGTTCGAGTCCCACTGGTGGGTGTTGTCCAAAGATTGTTAATCTTCACTTGTGGTTTATGCAAGTATAGGCTTATAAGCTGGACACGAGTTCTCTCACATTGACAGTGGCTTGACGAAAAATGCAGACTGACCCCTCACTCATCTGGTGCCTTCGGGAGGTGGAGATGTTTGAGATATATATCTCGAACTATCTACTTCTTTTGTAAGGTCTGATGGCGTAGTGGGTTAAAGCATACTAGTTATGCCAGCTACTGGAAGGTAGTTGTGCTTTCTGGGTTCGAGTCCCACTGGTGGGTGTTGTCCAAAGATTGTTAATCTTCACTTGTGGTTTATGCAAGTATAGGCTTATAAGCTGGACACGAGTTCTCTCACATTGACAGTGGCTTGACGAAAAATGCAGACTGACCCCTCACTCATCTGGTGCCTTCGGGAGGTGGAGATGTTTGAGATATATATCTCGAACTATCTACTTCTTTTGTAAGGTCTGATGGCGTAGTGGGTTAAAGCATACTAGTTATGCCAGCTACTGGAAGGTAGTTGTGCTTTCTGGGTTCGAGTCCCACTGGTGGGTGTTGTCCAAAGATTGTTAATCTTCACTTGTGGTTTATGCAAGTATAGGCTTATAAGCTGGACACGAGTTCTCTCACATTGACAGTGGCTTGACGAAAAATGCAGACTGACCCCTCACTCATCTGGTGCCTTCGGGAGGTGGAGATGTTTGAGATATATATCCCGAACTATCTACTTCTTTTGTAAGGTCTGATGGCGTAGTGGGTTAAAGCATACTAGTTATGCCAGCTACTGGAAGGTAGTTGTGCTTTCTGGGTTCGAGTCCCACTGGTGGGTGTTGTCCAAAGATTGTTAATCTTCACTTGTGGTTTATGCAAGTATAGGCTTATAAGCTGGACACGAGTTCTCTCACATTGACAGTGGCTTGACGAAAAATGCAGACTGACCCCTCACTCATCTGGTGCCTTCGGGAGGTGGAGATGTTTGAGATATATATCTCGAACTATCTACTTCTTTTGTAAGGTCTGATGGCGTAGTGGGTTAAAGCATACTAGTTATGCCAGCTACTGGAAGGTAGTTGTGCTTTCTGGGTTCGAGTCCCACTGGTGGGTGTTGTCCAAAGATTGTTAATCTTCACTTGTGGTTTATGCAAGTATAGGCTTATAAGCTGGACACGAGTTCTCTCACATTGACAGTGGCTTGACGAAAAATGCAGACTGACCCCTCACTCATCTGGTGCCTTCGGGAGGTGGAGATGTTTGAGATATATATCTCGAACTATCTACTTCTTTTGTAAGGTCTGATGGCGTAGTGGGTTAAATCATACTAGTTATGCCAGCTACTGGAAGGTAGTTGTGCTTTCTGGGTTCGAGTCCCACTGGTGGGTGTTGTCCAAAGATTGTTAATCTTCACTTGTGGTTTATGCAAGTATAGGCTTATAAGCTGGACACGAGTTCTCTCACATTGACAGTAGCTTGACGAAAAATGCAGACTGACCCCTCACTCATCTGGTGCCTTCGGGAGGTGGAGATGTTTGAGATATATATCTCGAACTATCTACTTCTTTTGTAAGGTCTGATGGCGTAGTGGGTTAAAGCATACTAGTTATGCCAGCTACTGGAAGGTAGTTGTGCTTTCTGGGTTCGAGTCCCACTGGTGGGTGTTGTCCAAAGATTGTTAATCTTCACTTGTGGTTTATGCAAGTATAGGCTTATAAGCTGGACACGAGTTCTCTCACATTGACAGTGGCTTGACGAAAAATGCAGACTGACCCCTCACTCATCTGGTGCCTTCGGGAGGTGGAGATGTTTGAGATATATATCTCGAACTATCTACTTCTTTTGTAAGGTCTGATGGCGTAGTGGGTTAAAGCATACTAGTTATGCCAGCTACTGGAAGGTAGTTGTGCTTTCTGGGTTCGAGTCCCACTGGTGGGTGTTGTCCAAAGATTGTTAATCTTCACTTGTGGTTTATGCAAGTATAGGCTTATAAGCTGGACACGAGTTCTCTCACATTGACAGTGGCTTGACGAAAAATGCAGACTGACCCCTCACTCATCTGGTGCCTTCGGGAGGTGGAGATCTTTGAGATATATATCTCGAACTATCTACTTCTTTTGTAAGGTCTGATGGCGTAGTGGGTTAAAGCATACTAGTTATGCCAGCTACTGGAAGGTAGTTGTGCTTTCTGGGTTCGAGTCCCACTGGTGGGTGTTGTCCAAAGATTGTTAATCTTCACTTGTGGTTTATGCAAGTATAGGCTTATAAACTGGACACGAGTTCTCTCACATTGACAGTGGCTTGACGAAAAATGCAGACTGACCCCTCACTCATCTGGTGCCTTCGGGAGGTGGAGATGTTTGAGATATATATCTCGAACTATCTACTTCTTTTGTAAGGTCTGATGGGATAGTGGGTTAAAGCATACTAGTTATGCCAGCTACTGGAAGGTAGTTGTGCTTTCTGGGTTCGAGTCCCACTGGTGGGTGTTGTCCAAAGATTGTTAATCTTCACTTGTGGTTTATGCAAGTATAGGCTTATAAGCTGGACACGAGTTCTCTCACATTGACAGTGGCTTGACGAAAAATGCAGACTGACCCCTCACTCATCTGGTGCCTTCGGGAGGTGGAGATGTTTGAGATATATATCTCGAACTATCTACTTCTTTTGTAAGGTCTGATGGCGTAGTGGGTTAAAGCATACTAGTTATGCCAGCTACTGGAAGGTAGTTGTGCTTTCTGGGTTCGAGTCCCACTGGTGGGTGTTGTCCAAAGATTGTTAATCTTCACTTGTGGTTTATGCAAGTATAGGCTTATAAGCTGGACACGAGTTCTCTCACATTGACAGTGGCTTGACGAAAAATGCAGACTGACCCCTCACTCATCTGGTGCCTTCGGGAGGTGGAGATGTTTGAGATATATATCTCGAACTATCTACTTCTTTTGTAAGGTCTGATGGCGTAGTGGGTTAAAGCATACTAGTTATGCCAGCTACTGGAAGGTAGTTGTGCTTTCTGGGTTCGAGTCCCACTGGTGGGTGTTGTCCAAAGATTGTTAATCTTCACTTGTGGTTTATGCAAGTATAGGCTTATAAGCTGGACACGAGTTCTCTCACATTGACAGTGGCTTGACGAAAAATGCAGACTGACCCCTCACTCATCTGGTACCTTCGGGAGGTGGAGATGTTTGAGATATATATCTCGAACTATCTACTTCTTTTGTAAGGTCTGATGGCGTAGTGGGTTAAAGCATACTAGTTATGCCAGCTACTGGAAGGTAGTTGTGCTTTCTGGGTTCGAGTCCCACTGGTGGGTGTTGTCCAAAGATTGTTAATCTTCACTTGTGGTTTATGCAAGTATAGGCTTATAAGCTGGACACGAGTTCTCTCACATTGACAGTGGCTTGATGAAAAATGCAGACTGACCCCTCACTCATCTGGTGCCTTCGGGAGGTGGAGATGTTTGAGATATATATCTCGAACTATCTACTTCTTTTGTAAGGTCTGATGGCGTAGTAGGTTAAAGCATACTAGTTATGCCAGCTACTGGAAGGTAGTTGTGCTTTCTGGGTTCGAGTCCCACTGGTGGGTGTTGTCCAAAGATTGTTAATCTTCACTTGTGGTTTATGCAAGTATAGGCTTATAAGCTGGACACGAGTTCTCTCACATTGACAGTGGCTTGACGAAAAATGCAGACTGACCCCTCACTCATCTGGTGCCTTCGGGAGGTGGAGATGTTTGAGATATATATCTCGAACTATCTACTTCTTTTGTAAGGTCTGATGGCGTAGTGGGTTAAAGCATACTAGTTATGCCAGCTACTGGAAGGTAGTTGTGCTTTCTGTGTTCGAGTCCCACTGGTGGGTGTTGTCCAAAGATTGTTAATCTTCACTTGTGGTTTATGCAAGTATAGGCTTATAAGCTGGACACGAGTTCTCTCACATTGACAGTGGCTTGACGAAAAATGCAGACTGACCCCTCACTCATCTGGTGCCTTCGGGAGGTGGAGATGTTTGAGATATATATCTCGAACTATCTACTTCTTTTGTAAGGTCTGATGGCGTAGTGGGTTAAAGCATACTAGTTATGCCAGCTACTGGAAGGTAGTTGTGCTTTCTGGGTTCGAGTCCCACTGGTGGGTGTTGTCCAAAGATTGTTAATCTTCACTTGTGGTTTATGCAAGTATAGGCTTATAAGCTGGACACGAGTTCTCTCACATTGACAGTGGCTTGACGAAAAATGCAGACTGACCCCTCACTCATCTGGTGCCTTCGGGAGGTGGAGATGTTTGAGATATATATCTCGAACTATCTACTTCTTTTGTAAGGTCTGATGGCGTAGTGGGTTAAAGCATACTAGTTATGCCAGCTACTGGAAGGTAGTTGTGCTTTCTGGGTTCGAGTCCCACTGGTGGGTGTTGTCCAAAGATTGTTAATCTTCACTTGTGGTTTATGCAAGTATAGGCTTATAAGCTGGACATGAGTTCTCTCACATTGACAGTGGCTTGACGAAAAATGCAGACTGACCCCTCACTCATCTGGTGCCTTCGGGAGGTGGAGATGTTTGAGATATATATCTCGAACTATCTACTTCTTTTGTAAGGTCTGATGACGTAGTGGGTTAAAGCATACTAGTTATGCCAGCTACTGGAAGGTAGTTGTGCTTTCTGGGTTCGAGTCCCACTGGTGGGTGTTGTCCAAAGATTGTTAATCTTCACTTGTGGTTTATGCAAGTATAGGCTTATAAGCTGGACATGAGTTCTCTCACATTGACAGTGGCTTGACGAAAAATGCAGACTGACCCCTCACTCATCTGGTGCCTTCGGGAGGTGGAGATGTTTGAGATATATATCTCGAACTATCTACTTCTTTTGTAAGGTCTGATGACGTAGTGGGTTAAAGCATACTAGTTATGCCAGCTACTGGAAGGTAGTTGTGCTTTCTGGGTTCGAGTCCCACTGGTGCGTGTTGTCCAAAGATTGTTAATCTTCACTTGTGGTTTATGCAAGTATAGGCTTATAAGCTGGACATGAGTTCTCTCACATTGACAGTGGCTTGACGAAAAATGCAGACTGACCCCTCACTCATCTGGTGCCTTCGGGAGGTGGAGATGTTTGAGATATATATCTCGAACTATCTACTTCTTTTGTAAGGTCTGATGGCGTAGTGGGTTAAAGCATACTAGTTATGCCAGCTACTGGAAGGTAGTTGTGCTTTCTGGGTTCGAGTCCCACTGGTGGGTGTTGTCCAAAGATTATATAAATATATATATATATATATATATATATATATATATATATATATATATATATATATATATATATATATATATATATATATATATATATATATATATATATATATATATTTAAAGAAATATGGAAGGGAGTACCACCTCTAGCTGGAAGAAGGGGGACCCATAGCCTCGGAGGAAACCACGCATTACGCATTAGTGGGAATGTTTAGATCCCCTCCAATACAGTTTCTGTGTGTTTTTCTCCTACCACCCCCTTCCTTTTTTATTTATATATATATATATATATATATATATATATATATATATTGACCTAAAGACCTAAAGACCTAAAGAGGATGGAAGAGAGAATTGGGGACTTGGACTCCCACGATGCCCTCTACCTTCTCACAAAGTGCCTTACCTTGCCCAGGCTAACATACTTTTTAAGGTGTGCACCAACTTTGGCAACCCACTTCTACATCAATATGATGAGCTCCTCAGGTCAATATTCAGGAAGGCGCTCAACCTAGATTTAGATGACAGTCAGTGGGACCAAGCAACACTACCAGTGAGATTTGGAGGGATAGGCATACGAAAGGCAACTGAGGTAGCACTTCCAGCATTCTTATCCTCATGTACAGCAGCCAACGAATTGGTAGGGCAGATCCTACCAGAGCGTATGAGAGAGACAGTGGGAACTCATGATCAAACGTTCACCGAAGCAGCCAGACAATGGGACACTATTGCACACCCTCAACCCCGACCACAAGTCCCAAAAGACCACAAGCAGGCCCACTGGGATAGCCCCATAATGGAAAAGACTGTCACAGCAATGATTGACAACGCTGATGCTGAAAACAAAGCCCGCCTCCTAGCGGTAACAGCACCCCACGCCAGGGATTTTTTATTTGCTGTGCCCAATGCAGTCCTGGGAACTTGCCTCAGTCATGACGCTCTCCGCATTGGAGTTGCCCTTCGCCTTGCCGCCCCCATCCTCACCGAACATAGGTGCATCTGCGGAACTGCGATGGCAGACCAATATGGTCGTCATGGTCTGGTATGTCGTAAATCACAGGGTAAAATTGCAAGACATGAAGAAGTCAACGACATCATCAAGAGGAGCTCGCCACAGCCCGCTGCCCGGCACAAAGAGAACCACACTTATCCAGACCTAACGACCCTCAGAAGCACCCTGATGGGGTCACCTTGCTACCTTGGAAGGATGGTAAGCAAGTGGTATGGGACTACACGTGCGCTGCCACACTGGCCAGTACCTACCTCTACTACAGCACACGTGAAAGCGATGGTGCTGCTTCTTTCAGGGAATCGCAGAAAATTATTAAATACAGAGGTCTAGCACACTGCTACAGCTTTGTTCCGATCGGCTCGGAGACCCTCGGTTCGTGGGGAAAATGTGCATTGAAGTTCCTGAAGGAATTGGGGGACAAATTGATCAGCGCTACAAAAGACCAGAGAGCAAAAAGTTTCTTGTTCCAGCGCCTCAGTGTTGCGATTCAGAGGGGAAATGCCTGTTGCGTCTTGGGCACTAGTCCAACTTCAGAGGAATTCGAAGAAGTGTTTGACTTGCAACAATGATCGAACCCGTCTGTGACATTCATCAATGTTTCCCATAGTTGTGTTTTTCAAGAGATCCATAACCTTTAAGCACCTTTTTGCAATATTATTTTTGTATCAACCCATGTATATCTTGTAACCATCAAATGCATAATAAAGCACAAAAAATAAAAAAGGAAGGGGGTGGTAGGAGAAAAGCACACAGAAACTGTATTGGAGGGGATCTAAACATTTCCTCTAATGCGTTATGCGTGGTTTCCTCCGAGGCTATGGGTCCCCCTTCTTCCAGCTAGAGGTGGTACTCTATTTTTATTTTTTTTATAAAATATATATATATATATATATATATATATATATATATATATATATATATATATATATATATATATATATACATATATATATATAGGAGGCATTTGAGCAGAGTTCCGTGCTGCGTTTCACTTACGAGATGGAAAAGGATGGGAAGCTGCCCTTTCTAGATGTAACAGTCATGGAAAAGAGCAGAGGTTTCCACACTGCAGTCTACACTAAGGAAACGAACATAGGAATGTGCCTAAATGCCAACAGCGACTGCCCAGACAGGTTCAAGAGGAGTGTTGTTAACGCATATGTCGACCGTGCTCTAAGCCACAGCTCAGAATGGAAGCAAGTCGACGAAGAACTCTGTAGGGTACGGCAGGTCCTAGTCAACAACGGCTTCTCCAATGGTTTCGTCGAAGACATCATAAGAAGGAAAGTGAAACGCCATGCAACCTCTGAAGAGACAACTAACACAACACCTATACCCATTATTAGACTATTTTACAGGAACTTCTTTTCCACAGCTCATAAAACAGAGGAAAGGGTCCTGAAAGATATTGTTAATAGAAACGTTATCCCTACAGACAAAAATCAGAGGATACAACTGACGATTTACTATAAAACCATAAAAACGGCCAGCCTACTAATGAGAAACTCTCCAGACACAAAGCAGAATGCTTTAAAAGAGACCAACGTCGTCTATGCCTTCAAATGCCCACTTGGGGACTGTAAGCTCCAAAAAACCCAGTATATAGGCAAGACAACAACATCTCTTTCTAGGCGTTTAACGATGCATAAACAACAGGTCTCCATTAAGGAACATATAATCTCTTCCCACAACCAAACCATCGCCAGAGAAATCCTAGTAAACAACACAGAAATCATCGATAGATACAGCGATAGCAGGCGGCTTGATGTTTGCGAGGCATTACACATTAAGAAGTCAACACCAGCAATCAACAGCCAATTAATGCACAACTATATTCTACCCACCTCAAGACTCCGCTCCAATATAGAAGCATCAAGAAATATTGACCAATAGGCTTTCTACAATCACTTCCATTTAAATACCCATTGTTTCGTGTTCTGTCTTGTGTTGATGAAATTAATACCCTATTAATGCCACCTCTTGTTCTGTCTTGTGTTGATGAAATTAATACCCTATTAATGCCACCTCACCCCATCCACCTCACTCAAATGTAGATATAAACAAAATCGGAGATGTTTAAGTTCTATTCAGTTGTGTATTTGTAAACTAAAGTCTTTGAAAATGTAGTAAGTTTTACGAAACGTGCTCGTGTCGCGTCAGACTAGAAATAAAAATGAATTTTGGAGAATTGATTTTTGAATTACCTCCAACAGTGAAAAGAAATGTACGAAAGATTGAGAAAATTCGTGTTAGAATTATTAATCTTACTTTTTCTGTCATATTTAATAATATATATATATATATATATATATATATATATATATATATATATATATATATATATATATATATATATATATATATATATATATAATTAAAAACACGAATTTTCTAGATCTTTCTTATGTTTCTTTTCACTGTTGATGGTAAATGAAAAATCAATTCTCCAAAATTCATTTTTATTTCTAGTCTGACGCGACACTTGAGCACGTTTCGTAAAACTTATTACATTTTCAAAGACTTTAGTTTACACACACACACAACTTATAACTGAATGGAGCTTAAACATCTTCGATTTTTTATACCTGCATTTGGGTGAGGTGATATGTTACAACAGTTTTGGATGAGGTGAAAACAAACTTTCAACACAAGCCAGAACACGAAACAATGGGTATTGAAGGTAAGAATGGAAGTAATTGCAGAGGGCCTATTGGCCCATATTTCTTGATGCTTCTATATTGGAGCGGAGTCTTGAAGTGGGTAGAATATAGTTGTGCATTAATTGGCTCTTGATTGCTGGTGTTGACTTCTTGATGTGTAGTGCCTCGCAGATGTCAAGCCGCCTGCTATCGCTGTATCTCTCGATGATTTCTGTGTTGTTTGCTAAGATTTCTCTGGTGATGGTTTGGTTGTGGGAAGAGATTATATATATATTTTTTTTTTTTGAGATATATACAAGAGTTGTTACATTCTTGTACAGCCACAAGTACGTGTAACGTTTCGGGCAGGTCCCTGGAATACGATCCCCTGCCGCGAAGAATCGTTTTTTCATCCAAGTACACATTTTACTGTTGCATTAAACAGAGGCTACAGTTAAGGAATTGCGCCCAGTAAATCCTCCCCAGCCAGGATACGAACCCATGACATAGCCCTCGCGGAACGCCAGGCGAGTGTCTTACCAGTACACCACGGAGACTATGATATGTTCCTTAATGGAGCCCTGTTGCTTAAGCATCGATAAACGCCAGGAAAGAGATGTTGTTGTCTTGCCTATATACTGAGTTTTTTTAGACTTACAGTCCCCAAGAGGGCATTTGAAGGCATAGACGACGTTGGTCTCTTTTAAAGCGTTCTGCTTTGTGTCTGGAGAGTTTCTCATGACTAGGCTGTCCATTTTCTCGGTTTTATAGTAAATCGTCAGTTCTATCTTCTGATTTTTGTCTGTAGGGATAACGTTTCTATTAACAATATCTTTCAGGACCCTTTCCTCCGTTTTATGAGCTGTGGAAAAGAAGTTCCTGTAAAATAGTCTAATAGGGGGTATAGGTGTTGTGTTAGTTGTCTCTTCAGAGGTTGCATGGCGTTTCACTTTCCTTCTTATGATGTCTTCAACGAAACCATTGGAGAAGCCGTTGTTGACTAGGACCTGCCTTACCCTACAGAGTTCTTACCCTACAAAGAAGAACTCTGTAGGGTAAGGCGCGTTCATGCAGCTTTCTCACGCATGTTAGACTCAGTGCGGCCCGTGCATGCGCCAGAATTTGATGAAAAACTGTACCCAAATGGATCCATGAGTGTCGTCGGGGGTTGGTCAGTCAGGGAGCTTAATTAATAAGCGCCAAGACTGACCAATCCTTATAGACGTTTATTGGTGCGGTGATCACGGTACTGTGTACGTTTACGGGTGATCCTGGACGGCATGGGTTCGAATCCTGGCCGGGTCAAAGAGTTCTTAGTGATATATGGCTTGCGTGTTCATGCAGCTTTCTCATATATATATATATATATATATATATATATATATATATATATATATATATATATATATATATATATATATATATATATTTAGGGGTACCACCACTGGTTTATATTTACAGGTACCACCACTAATGTGAACAAATATATATATATATATATATATATATATATATATATATATATATATATATATATATATATATATATATATATATATATATATATATATGTATATATATAATAGCAAATTGACCTAGTTTTGGGTGTCCGGCACTCATAAATCAATCCATATTCCATATAGACATGTTGGAAAATTTTTAAAATAATTTAGGCTAATTTGGGTTACTAATGTTAAAGTAAATGATTGATTATTTATCTACATATAATGTAATGTGGGTAAATGACATCCGCATCAAACAGCCTGGTGGACCAAACGACCAACTGGAGGCGGCCTTCAGAGGGGTAATTAGCTTTGGATAATTACACAGATCCCTTGAAAGACATGACGACTAAGGGGTGTACAGTAACCTGAGACTCAGGATGAGTATAGGGTGCATAATAAACTATGACTCACAATATGAGTATGCGGTTCAAAATACACAGAGACTCACAATATAAGTATTGAGTGCAGAATAGTCTACAACTCGCACGATGAGTCCATGGTATTCATGCTCTATATTAGGTAAACTAAAATACATCTCTGTTTTCAAAATATATACTTTAATGAAACAAAAATTGAAAGTATATGGTATGTTTCCGAATTTCTGATGATATAGAATATATTAAAGTTAATAATAAAAGTAAGTGAGTAAGTAATTATCAAAAGAAGGCACCAAACAGGGAAGGCTATGTAGCACCATCAAATGTGCGGGAGATTAGAGAGGAGATTAGAGATCAGAGGACGCTAAATATCACCAAGGATGCCAATACGAGAACAGAAACGCATAAGGCGAACGATATCAAAAGTATCCGAGTCACCAAGAATACTATCGAGAGACAAGCAACCTTGGGGGACAGTAAGAAAACAAGATACACACTCATCCCGGAAGTCAGGACATTCAACAAGGATATGCACGACCGTAAGAGGGGCAATGCAACTAGGACAATAAGGAGCAGGGCGGCGCTCCATGAAGTGACCATGAGTTAAGCTAGTATGGCCAATACGCAACCTCGCCAGAGCCATTTCCCATCACCGGTTACGGTGGCAGGAGGACGGCCACGCGGACACACAATTTTTAAGAGTACGTAGTTTGTTACCAGTAACTGACGACCAACAAGCCTGCCAACGGGTAAGGACGGAGGAATGGATAACCGGGTAAAAGTCGGAATAAGGAATACCTTTACGAGAGATGGGACAAGAGCAGACAGCTTCCTTGGCGGCAGCATCCACACGCTCATTTAAAGAGACACCAATATGGCTGGGAACCCAACAAAACTCAACCGACTTAAATTTACTGTGAACAAGAAACAGCCAATGCTGGATCTTGACAACCCCTGGATGAACCGGATTAAAGGACCCGAGAGCCATGAGGGCACTACGAAAGTCAACAACAACTACAAAGGAAGATTGACAACGAGAAAGCAGGAGACGAAGAGCATAGAGAATAGCATAAAGCTCCGCTGTGAAGATGCTAGTCTTTGGAGGTAAGCGACACATGTAAGTGCTATCAGGAAAAACAACAGAATTGCCAACACCGTCCGCAGACTTAAACCCATCGGTGAAGACGGAAACGGAGTGGGAGTGACAAGAAAAGTGCTCAAGGAAATGGCGTTTTAGAACCGTAGGAGGGGTAAAAGCTTTAGTGATACGGGTCAAGGACGTACAAAACTGCGGAAGGGGGACTCTCCACGGGGGCAAAGAAGGAACAACACGAGGAGAAATATTTGAAATACGAACGGAAAGAGAATCCTGTAAGTGAGATAACCGGACAGAAAGAGGGAGGTGGTGAAGAGGAACAGGAACCGCAGGAGGAGTAAAAGTTAAAGCACGACACCTGGTTGATAGGGTTCTGGGAGTTCTTCTACTCCCCAAGCCCGGCCCGAGGCCAGGCTCGACTTGTGAGAGTTTGGTTCACCAGGCTGTTGCTTGGAGCGGTCCGCAGGCCCACATACCCATCACAGCCCGGCTGATCCGGAACTTCTCTTAGAAAACAGTCCAGTTTTCTTTTGAAGATGTCCACGGTTGTTCCGGCAATATTTCTTATAGTCGCTGGGAGGATGTTGAACAACCGCGGACCTCTGATGTTTATACAGTGTTCTCTGATTGTGCCAATGACACCTGCTCTTCACTGGTTCAATCTTGCATTTTCTTCCATATCGTTCACTCCAGTACATTGTTATTTTACTGTGTAGGTTTGGGACCTGAACTTCTTCTCCCTGGCCTTTGGAACCTCACCTGACAGAGGTGAGAGAAAGGATGTTGCAAGGACCGCTCAAGATAGCGAAGACAGTAGCGATCATGGCAGTCCTGGAGAGATAGGAAGCCAGTGTCAACACACAAGCTGAGGATGGGAGTCGAACGAAAGGCACCAGAACTGAGGCACAACCCAGTATTGTGCAAAGCATCAAGACGGCGAAGAGTAGAAGAAGCAGACGAGTAAGCAAGGCAACCATAATCGAGCCAAGAAGAATGGAACAATACCCGAAGGAGGGTAAGGGCCTTAGAGCACTCAACACGGAGGTAAGAGATATGGGGAGACCAAGACAAACGAGTGTCAAAGAATAACCTCAAAAGCTTTGTGGAATCTTTTTACTCAAGGGGATGACCATAAAGTGACAAAGAGGGACGAAGAACGACCCATTTTCGAGTAAAGGTCATGGCACAAGTCTTAGTAGTAGAGAACTTGAAGCCATGATCGGTGGCCTAAGACAACACGGCATCAATCGCAAGTTGAAGCCGGCGCCGAAGGAGAGGCGAATCATCACCCTGACAGCAAAGGGTAAGATCATTGGCATAGAGAGCAGAGAATACGCCTGAAGGAAGAGAGGAAAGAAGACCGTTGAAGGCAACCAGAAAAAGAGTAGTGCTCAGTACACTACCCTGGGGCACACCTTCGTATTGCTGAGAAGAGGCAGAGAGCGGTACCAAGTCGCACCCGAAAGGAACGACGAGAGAGGAAGCTGCGGAGAAAGAGAGGGAGATGACCACGAAGGCCAAAAGAATGAAGCTGGGATAGAATATGATATCGCTAAGTGGTGTCGTAAGCGTTTTCCAGGTCAAAAAGGATGGCAACAAAGAAAGGTCTTCGCAGCAAAAGCAGTACGAATATAGACCTCAAAGTTCACCAGGACATCTATTGTGCTGCGGCACTTGCGGAAACCAAATTGAGAAGGGGAGAGGAGGTGATGGTGTTCCAAGAACCACATCAGATGAACGTTAACCATACGTTAACGAACGTTAATGTTGCCGGAACAACCGTGGACATCTTCAAGAGGAAACTAGATTTATTCCTCCAAGGAGTGCCGGTCCAACCGGGCTGTGGTGGGTATGTGGGCCTGCGGGCCGCTGCAAGCAACAGCCTAGTGGACGAAACTCTCACAAGTCACGCCTGGCCTCGGGCCGGGCTTGGGGAGTAGAAGAACTCCCAGAACCCCATCAACCAGGTATATGTGGGCCTGCGGGCCGCTCCAAGCAACAGCCTGGTGGACCAAACTCTCACAAGTCAAGCCTGGCCTTGGGCTGGGCTTGGGAAATAGAAGAACTCCCAGAACCTCATCAACCAGGTATCAATCAGGTATACGTTGAAAGAGTTTGCAGACACAACTTGTGAGGGCAATAGGGCGAAAAGTCTTTAGGGGATGTTCCCAGACACCCTAGTTGTGAACAGGGTGGACAACGGCATCGAGCCAGTCCTCAGGGACTGACGACGACTCCCAGATCCGATTATACAGACTCAGTAAATACTGAGACGTGCACGGAGGGAGATGGTTAAGCATTTCATAATGAATACCATCGGAGCCCGCCGCCGTGGAACCGCAGAGGGCCAGGGCAGACCGAAGTTCAGAGAGAGAGAGAGAAGGGATAGTTACAGGGAAGGCGAATTGTACTCCCAGCTGAGTACTCCCATCTGATTAGGGAGTACACTACCACCCACCAATCCGCAACATTATGGACTAAACTAACCCCTAACAATCCACAACAATACAAAGTAAACTACCCCCAAACAATCCTCACGATTACGAACCAAACAACCCCCAAAATATCCACAACATTACGAACCAAACTACCCCCCTACAAACAATATTATTTTGAACTAAACTACCCCCACCAATCCACAATCTTACGAATTAAAGTACCCCCGCAAAAACCCTCAACATTACGCCCTAAACTACCCTCAACAATCCACAACATTTCTAACTAAACTACCCCTAACCATTACGAATTAAAATACCTCCCAACAATCCACAAAATTAAGGTCTAAACTACCACCCAAAAATCCTCAACGTTACAAACTAAACTACCACCCAACAATCCACAATATTACGAACTAAACTACCACCCAACAATCCACAAAATAAAGGAATAAACTACCTCCCAACAATCCACAACATTACGAACTCTACAATCCCCAAATAATCCACAACATTACGAACTTAACTACCCCCAACAATCCACAACATTACGAACTAAACTACCCCCCAACAATCCACAACATTACGACCTAAACTACATCCAAAAAATCATCAACATTACGAACTAAAGTACCACTTAACATTCCACAACCTTACGAACTAAACTACCCCCCATGAATACACAGCATTTCGAACTAAATTACCCCTAACAATCCTCATCACTATGAACTAAAGTATCACCCTTACAACCCACAACATTACAAACTAAACTAACCCCAACAATCCCCAACATTACGGACTAAACAACTCCCCCAACAATCCACAACATTTCGAACTAAACTACCCCCTTCCCAACAGTCCACAACATTACTAATTAAATTTCCCCGAACAATCCACAACATTACGAATTAAACTACATCAAACATTCCACAACGCTACGAATTAAATTATCTTTAACAAAATACATCATTACGAACTAAACTACCACACAACAATCTACAATATTATGAACTAAACCCCCCCCCCCCAACAATCCACAACATTACGAACTAAACTACCACCCAACAATCCACAACATTAAGGACAAAACTACCCCCTCAACAATCCACAACATTACGAACTAAACTACCCCAACAATCCATAACATTTCGAGCTAAACTACCCCTCAACAATCCATAACATTACGAACTAAACTACCCCAACAATCCACAACATTATGAAATAAACTACCCCCAACAATCCACAATATTGAGGACTAAATTACCCCACAACAACTACAACATTACGACCTAAATTACCACCCAACAATCCACTGAGGCCCATGGAATGCATCTTGATTAAATAATAAATGTATGAAAATCAGTCGTCAGATTTATTGGGGTTTAATTTAGTTAATTGATTCAGAGGATTTAATAGCCCATCATTAAAGTCAAGAATGGTTCTGAGACTGCAGTGGGTTCAGTGACATTGGTCGCAGTGACTTGTAGCTGTTTAGGCTACTGTTCACTGATTTGCCACTGAAGGCCCCATGAACTCATCTTCAGCTTTAAATATGATATTAACATCAACCTCTGTTGCTATAGTCAGCTGTAATCTCCTTAGTATAATGCTACTGGAGAAATATAACCAGCTGACAAATTTAGATTTCTACTGGTATTGTTTATCTGCAGGCATAGGTCTCCTCAGGCTTACTACTAGGCCTGAGAGTAATTTACCTCCTGCAGAATTTAGCATGGTTATGCCCTGATATTTAGTAGGGCTACCAATGAATCGATGGTAGTAGTCTGTCCCTACAAGGAGACCGAAGTCGGTGAGGTGATCAGACTTAATATTATCCGCCAATTTTATTCCTCTATTTCTCATGAATTTGGCTGTTGCTGTGGGAACCGACCTGTGAGATTTATATTTATTTAATTTATATGAATTTATATTTACGTTAATTTATATACTTCGATAGCAATTTGTATAATGATAAGTGGACTGTATTTCTGCAATAATCTCATAATCTCACAAATCGATCCTCTACACATTAGGGGGGGTTTATATTTATATATATGCAGCCAATCAAACTACAGAATTAGACTACATACATTGAAAAGGTTCCTTATCTTATAGTACAGCAGGTTAGTCCACCAGGTATAACTAGGGTGTAGACACCAAATTATCCTCTTTGAGGTAGCTTCCATCACCCAGTAACTGGTGCACAAAATCTTCCTCTCTTGACCTGTCAAAAGTGCGCTAGCTGAGAAGCCAGAATCCTATATATGACAGGTATTTCAGAGAAACCACTATACAGTACATGGAACAATAAAGACCTGGCTTAATTACCTTTAGTATGAGGCGATTTCGCGTTCTAACCGGCTAACCCTACCCAATGACATTAATGGCCACTAATGATAGATAATGGGTTTCGGAAAGAACACTTAACTTGATATGTAGACAGCGTGTTGAAAAATGGTACACCTTTGGTTTCCATAACACTACGTCCAAGTAAATTTAACAGGAGCCGAATTTGCTCCCGTGTGAGCCTCTGGTCTCGTACTAAACAATGGCTGCATCTAACACTCCATACTATTGACGCCTGGCCGACATTGTCCAGATATGATAGGAGCCAAATTTGCTCCACACGTCTCGGAGGTGACACACAATGGCTGCCCTCCTTCCTCACCCTCTAACTGGCTTACATTGTCCACAATTCAGAAAGTGATAGAAGGGTCACATTTACTCTACTTTAATATTGATAATTAAGTTAATTTATATAAGATGTTTTTATGATGGTAAAGTCCAAAGACTAATGTATTTAAGAATAATTCCCACCATAATAGGTGGTGAATTATAATAGTGTGTGGTGATGATATCCCGTTTTCTTTAGACGGTAATTCCACTACAAGTTACGTTTTCTATGGGTAACTTGTTGGTAATACAGCTATTATCTGTATGATTATTAAATGGTGTCGGATTTTCCGACAGTTGCTCTCAGACCTTGAACTTGTAGGTCTACTGGTATTTTGTCCACCACAATGGCTTATACTTGACAGATGTACCTGCCTAAACGTACTGATGGTTGTACCACCTGGTAGACTTGAGGTCCTGCATCTGTTATAAACCCTGAGATGTTGATTGTCGTCTGGGCTACAGGCCTTAATTGTAGTTCATCTGCCAAATTTTTAGTGACATATGTTCTCTGGGACCCTTGGTCAAACAACCCACGGGTATGGACCTTGGCCCTCTTATTATGGATGGTAATTTGGGCAGTAGGCAAAGTCGTATTACATTTAGACTTTGCCGATTGGACACTCGTTGTTTGTTGCACCTTGCAGTACTGTACTGTGGTGGGAATGCTATCTTCCACCTTGGGGTTTGGAGACGTTGTTTTGGTGTCTCTGCACAATGCTGCATGGTGCTGACCTTTGTTACACCTATTACAGGTGTGTAATTGGGTCTCACAGTCGTTTATGTTATGTTTCCTGAGGTACCTCGTGCAATGTTGCAAATCTTTGAGTCGCTCAACACGGGCGTCACTATCAAGAAAATTAGGGCAGTGGTACATTGAATGTTTCTCATTGCAGAACAAACATGTTCCATAGCTTCCAGTACCCTTTGGTGTCACGTTCTTGGGTGACACAGTAACTATAGGCTTGGAGGGTCCCACTGCATATACGCCCACACTGCCACTGTTCCACTTTAGTGCGGAATTATATTGTCTAGATTGATTTGGAGTACCTTTGGTACTCTGTGGTTTACTATTATTGGTTTCTGAGGGTTTACTTGGTGGTTTTAATTTGTCATGTATTCGTAATTGATGAACTACTGACCTTAAACCCTCAGATATTTCATTCATAGATAAGATACTTCTATTGTAATGAGCACTCATTTGTCTCAATACGTCCCTAGGTATTTTCTCCTGGACAATTATTTTCAAGATCCACTCTGCCCCATTTGTATCTGCTGTCAGGCTGAGGGCCTTGGTCATTGATTCTACCTCCAGCTTGAAGACTTGGAGTGAATCAGCTGAAGCCTCCGGTGGGGGTAAATGCAACAGCTCATGAACTAAATGTGATGTTCTTACTTCTGGATCAGCATAATTATTATCCTTGAGGAGTTGTACTGCCAGATCATAGCCGTCATTAGTTAATCTCAGATGGGATACTACTGTTTTAGCCTCACCTGATAATTGGCCTTGCAAATAAGAGAATTTACTACTCTTTAGTGAAGATGTTTTGAGTCCACAAGGTCAACGAATTTGTTCCAAAATTCGTCCCAATCTTTCTCGTCTTTTCCTGAGTAAGTGGGTAAATTAATTGGAGGGAGTCGAGCTTCTGCTTGACTCGTATTAGATGCAACTGTTGTTGTTGTTGCCTTGATTTTGGTAAGATTTCCTATTTGCTTTCAATATATGCAATTGGGTTTGAATCTGTAATAGTAGTATTTTCAACCGACGATAATTAATTACAGGCTCATATAACAATTGTTCATATTGGTCGAGATCTCTTGTCAGTTGACGTTTACTTGCTACTAAAGCATGCTTTGCTTTCTGTGGATTAGTCATGGTGACTTGTTAATTGGGCACCACTGGCTCATAAATTGTGAGCAAGCACTGATGGTAGCCTAGGGTAAAATTCTGCACTCACTAGGCGATAATCCTACCTCTACTAGAGGTTAGCACTTAAAATTAATACACATTATATATATATATATATATATATATATATATATATATATATATATATATATATATATATATATATATATATATATATATATATATACACACACAATCATACACACTAATGATTTGAGTGATAAACCAGTGTCACTGGAAGTATCTTTAGGTTAGCTCCTCGATTATCACCCTAGGATAGTATAGACACTAATTAATCTCTCAAAAGGTGGCATGATCATAAGTAAATTATTATATATACACAATTCAACTCGAGCTGGTAACAATTTCACCCAAAATAGGGTCTGCACCATTCATTAATGGTGCTAGGTTGTTCAATATAGTACAACTAGACTATGGTAATAATGGGACTAGGATGAACAATAAATAGTTCAACTAGTCAATGGTAATATCCTACCCTGTTGTGGGTTGGCAATTGGTAAATATTATATTGAGAACACAAGCGCAATATATTTTATGCAATATGCAATATAAATAATTCTCTATGTAAGATAAATAATATACACAATTATTGATAATAGCCTCTATGCCTCTATGAAACTTCTAATATTATCAAGAAGTATTAAATATTATTAGTGACCTCGCGAAACTAACTCCATAAAATTCATGGATAATCTCTCGCAAAATTAACACCATAAAATCCGTGAACAATCTTGCGAGGACACAGCCACTAATTTGGCTGGCTTCAATATAAGCGCTGTCATTTCACAGAATAACACGCCACCAAATCGGTGGGTGACCATGAAACCGCTGAATAAGGCTGAACTGGGCTGAGGGGTTCCTGAGCTCGCTCGAGGGAGGCTACGCTGCCGATCTTTGACTGGGTAAGTATTGTTCACTAATTTATTACACTACTTTATTTAATTTGATGACAATCTAGCTCTCTAGACCATCTAGGTTTGAATGATCATAGAATCTAGGTTCGAAGGATCATATAATCCGGTTTCGAAGGACCAAATAATGTGGGAACCAACCTGTGAGATTTATATTTTATTTATATGAATTTATATTGAATTTATATTTACGTTAATTTATATATTTCGATAGCAGTTTGTATGATGTTAAGTGGACTGTATTTCTGCAATAATCTCACAAATCGATCCTTACACATTAGGGGGGGTTTATATTAAATTTATATATATGCAGCCAATCAAACTACAGTATTAACTACATATATTAGTATTCATTGAGGAGGTTCCTTATCTTGTTGTACAGCAGGCTTAGTCCACCAGGAATAACTAGGATGTAGACACCAAATTATCCTCGTTTGAGGCTAGCTCCCATCACCCAGTAACTGATGTATCAAGTCTTGCTTCCTCTTCTTGTTCCTGTCAAAGGGCGCTAGCTGTAAAGCCAGAATCCTAGTATATGACAGTTATATCAGAGAAAACACTGTATATTAAATAAGAAGGACCAAGGCTTAATTACCTTCTATTGAGGCGGGTTCGCATTCTAACCAGTACACCCTTTTCTACCTAACATTTAACTGGCTAGAAATGATTAGATAAACGTGTTTTGGTAGGACACTTTCCTTGATTATGTTGACAGCGTGTTGACGATGGAAGACCACTACTCTGATCTCCATCACACTTCGTCCAAGAGAAATTATAGGAGCCGAATTTGCTCCACTGCGCCTCTGGTCTTAACAAACAATGGCTGACCACTCCTTCCTCCCTGACACCTTGGCACTTTGTCCAGATATCAGTAACTGATAGAAGAGTCACATTTACTTTATTTTGATACTGATAATTAAGTTAATTCAAATGAGATGTTTTTATGATGGTAAAAGTTCAAAGACTAATGTATTTAAGAATAATTCCCAACACAATAGGTGGTGAATTTATAGTACTACATGGTAATGATATCCCGTTTTCTATTGACGGAAAATTCCACTACAGGCTACATTTTCTAAGGGTAACTCATGTATACAACAGCAGCAATATTATCTGCCTGTTGAATGTAATATTATATTATTAAATGGTGTCGGGGTTTTCCGACAACTACAACCCAAGAATCAACACCATTACGGACTAAACTACCTCCCAATAATCCACAACATTACAAACTTAACTACTGCCCTACAAACAGCAACATTACGAAATATACTACCCCCCACCAATCCACGATCTTACAAATTAAAGTACCCCCGCAAAAATCCTCAACATTACGAACTAAACTACTCCCAACAATCCACAACATTACTAACTAAACTACCCCTAACAAATCACAACATTATGTATTAAAATACCTCCAAAAAATCCACACATTTAGGGTCTAAACTACCGCCCAACAATCCACAACATTACGAACTAAACTACAACCAAACAATCAACAACATTACGAACTAAACTACCCCCCCCATCAAACCACAACACTATGAAATAAACCACCCCCTAAAACCACAACATTACAGACTAAAACTACTCCCAACAATTCACAACTTAACGAACTAAACTACCCCTCAAAAATCCTCAACATTACGAACTAAACTACCACCCAACAATCTAAAACATTACGAACTAAACTAGCCCTAATTAATGCACAACATTAAGAACGAAACTACCTCCAAACAATTCACAACAATACGAATTGAACTACTGTTACGAATCTTACTAGGATTCTAATATTACTCCTGATGCTAATATACTTTATTGTCTTGTTCTATAATTAGTATAGTATCCAGTTGTATGATATTAGACTATTGTATGTTATATATTGTAGCATGCTGTAGTGTGCCTGAGTTGCATTATATTGTATGAAGCTTTTTGCAAGTTTATTCATATTGGTTTCTTCCGTGTGGGGGGATGACCATATTTGGATGTGGCCAGTGTGGGAACTTGATGTCAAGCGAGTGGTTATAGTTCAACCTTGATTAAGTCTTATTATTGTTTGCCAGTAAATTATATTGAGCAATGTAACAGTATTAAATACTATTAAGAATAATAATGATTTGAATATTAGTACTACATTTGGTTAGTAGAAGGATGTTTAGTTGATATTGTGATAGGAAGCCTGCCCTGGGAACCGACGCTTGGTCAGAGGCGTGGCAGCATTGGTCGAGAGGAGACACGTTTTAAGTTAAGTCAGTGGTTATTGTTATTTTAGCTAAATACTCGGTTAATTCTCTGGTTAGATGATTGTGTACTATCCCATTGATTAATTCATGTGCTGGTGATATTGGTCATTGCTCAATAAGGATTTTTATTTATATTATTGCATGCTAAAGAATATTTCTGGCTATTATATTTACCATTTAATTGTTATGGTTGTCACCCTTAGCGTAGATACATTGTTTTCCCAATTTATGCAGTGTTTTTTCTTTACCCCTAGACACATGTTGGCAAGGCCGATATAATGAATATTGAACACTGCGGGAAAAGAACCGTACTAAGTCTCAAGGGTTGTAACAAATGAGGGCCACTGTCCGGGAGATGAAAGATTGATTCCCTGTAATATATTTACAATTAACAGTGCTAATTATTAATAGCAATTGCCTTCCTAGGTACTCTGTGATTATCTAGTGACACCTAATCAAGCCTGTGAAATTATCTGTTCAATCTGAGCTGCTGTAAAAACTTCTCAACGCTTCACGATTTGAGGTAAGTGTTCAGCTTGTGCCAGGGGCCAAGCATAATTTTCAGTGTTGTTTCAAGTGTTAAGTTGTGATAATTGAGCCAACCATGGCGGAGCAGGTTGCTGCGCTGGTGGAACTGCCAAATTTTAGTAAAATTAAAGACATATCACCCGGATTTAAAAAATTGTTGTAGGGTATTCATAATTTATTATCCTGATACATGTGAAAGGTGCTGCACATAGGCCAAGTTTCAGCATCTCAGCCTAAATAGAGACGGAGAAAAACAAAAAAACAAAAAAAAAGACGAATTTTTCAACCATGTTCAAAAAATTTCACAGCCCACAATTGTGAACCAAAATCATTTATAAGACACTCAGCTATGACCTTACTATATAATAAAGATTTGCATGTCACATTATTATCCCAGATGTATTTAGTGCAATAATACAGATTTTATAAAAGTTTCCCAAAAACGTATGCAACAAAATGAGGTGTATCATTATTTATAAAATCAATAAATCTACGTAGATAAGAATAATGACATGCGTTTATAGAGGCGTATTTTCTACATATAATGTGCAAGTTTCATGTAAATAGAATAATAAATAAAGGCTGTGAAATTTTATCTAGTTTTAAAAGTTGGAGTTGCGTAGCGCGCTCTCAAAGTTTCTCTACCTGCGGTCACTCGTGAGTGGTGATTTACGCATTGCGGCCAGCTCGTATGGAGAGCTCGCATGCATCTAGCTGTCAATGCTTCTCTCTTGTTCGTTTGGTAAGTCATATTGCAGTACAAATAGCTAAAAATCCAAAAATAGCATGTTCTGCGAGATATTGTGTGAGCGCGTCAGCATACATCCTCTCTCCATGAGAGACACGCAGTCACTGACTGCACCACCCTCGTGTCAGACCATATGTTGTGTTGCCATATGGTTAGTTTATATTCATTTTATGCATAACATGTTATTTTCAACGCTATTACGAAAAATAAGACATCTACAACGTAAGATACAATACCCCGCGGCGTACTCACGGCGCGAGGACCAGATTCACGAAAGTTGCAGCGGGAAATTTGACTCTAATTACGTTATTTTTCAAGATATCATTAAACGGTTTGGACCACAGTGTTGCCAGAACGTTGTAGTATTTTTCGTAAATATTCCATTTTTCATCGGATTTTCGGGTGACATGGCCCCTTATAGAAGTCTGGTTCGTTGGTTCTAGCTGATAAATTGAACCTAGCAGTTTCCAGTAAAATGTTGAAGGCTCAAGTGTTAAGAGTTGTTGTCACACACTTGGTGGAGGAGGAGAGACTTGACGAAGAGTGTTTAGGAGAGTTAGAAGAAGAATCAAGTGACAAGGTGGCAATCTAAAAGTTGGAGTTGGAGACTAAATTAGAAATGGCTAGGCTGGAAGCAGACAAGCAGAGGTTTGAGTTGCAGAACCAGCAAAAACAACTTGAGTTGGAGCAAAAGCAACAGATGTTGGAGGCTCAGTTACAACTAGCAGAGCTACAAACTAAACAATTAGAAATTCAGCAGAGTATGGCTGAAAATAATAACAGGTTGGAACAGCAGAGAATTGCAGCAGGGCTAGGTAAAACTAGTAATAATCCAGAGAGTACAAATAGTTCTTCTAAGTACAGTAAACATGTAGAATTACCTAAGTTTAATGAAATATCCAGAAATATTTTTCTTGCATTTTAAGAAATTAGCAGTCAGCATGAACTGGCCTGTCGATCAATGGGTTAGCATTTTACAAGGACAATTTAAGGGTAAAGCTCAAGAGGTATTTGCATCTTTGCCTGCTGAGAATTCTTTCGATTTTAAATTTGTTCAACAAAGTATTTTAAATGCCTACCAGCAGATCCTAGAGGCACATAGAATAAAATTCAGAAGCTTAAAAAGAGCACATGACCAGACTATTTCTGACTTTGTAAGGGTAAAATTAAATCACTTTGACAGATGGATTAAAGCACTTAATATTACAGAGTTTGAGACTTTGAGAGACCTCATAGTAACTGAGGAAGTATTGGGATGTCTACCAGAGAAATTAGCTTTGTTTATGGCTGAAAATAAACAAACCACTGATCTTATAAAACTAGCCAAGCTAGCTTGTCGGGAAACCGACACACACACACAACCACACACACAAATAACACAGTCTCCCCTAGTCTATACTCCCTTCAGGATGGAAAATGGGAGACTCCGTGACGTCATCAAAGTCATCGTATATTTACATTATGAAACATTGTTAATAGATTAGTTTAGTCTCTAAAGTTAACAAAAAAGTAATCACTAAGATTGAATATAATTATTTACAACAAATAGTAGCTAGGTTCCCTTGTTAATGTAAAATTACTTTGAGTGAGGAACCAGAGCATAAGAGCGTCGCCCGGAGAGGAAGGCGTCCATACATACATAACAACAAAACATGGGATGAGCATACCACGCTGTCTTAACTGGTGTAACAGCTAGACACCCCATTTACGTGTCAACACCAGCCACACAGCCTAACAACATCACAACAACTACTGTATCCGTCTACCAAGTATTGTTTATTATTCAAGTGCACTGATTAATATAAATATGTAGATGGTTATGTCGTAGGACATCCCCAAAACACCGTACGTGTACCCCATTTCAGCCCCCACAGTTCATGTCATACCTGTAATTGATATGTTTAGGGAACTTTGATTAATTCCTTGCATCCCATACAGGTAAATTGTGAGAGGAGCTTCAAGAATCTGTGCAGACAGTTGGTTCATACACATAATTAACTACTTGTTTGCCAAGCCTTGTCCTTCCCACCAGCCGCCATTACGTGGCACAAAGAGGCAGGGCCACACCCATCTTGAGGCTACACCTACACGCCTTACTAGGCCCATTCTACTGGCACAGCTAAGACATTATAGCAGTAGCAGTAGTTATAATTAATTACTTATAATGAAATAACTGAAATAATAGTTTTAAAGGTAAACAATTGGTAGTTTAAGAAGGGACCATAACAAAGTGGTTTAGGCTACCAATTGTCCCTCCCAATGGTGTGTAAGAAGATTTCAGGCAGTTTACCAGTACATACAGTCCACTTAATTAATACTTACTTACTAAGAAAATAAATAAGACATAACTTTATTTTATTAAATCAATTTGAAAAAGAGAGATTAGCTGCCTGGAATTTTCCCCACATTGTTTGGTCCTTCGAACCGGATTATATTTAGTTCTTTGAACTAGATATTATACATACATATAGTGATAGTGCAATATTACCTACACACATTATAGCAGGAAGACACTGCTATATTTTTTGCATTTTCTAGCCTAACTTTTCAATCTCATAGCAAACAGAACTTACAACAAGCACTATTATTGTTCTGACAGTATCAAAGGAACAATTGTGCTTTTTTCATTTCATTACAAGAGGTTGATAAGAGGCTACTTTACTTATAAGTTACTTATATATGTTTTTTTGTATTATTGCATTATTATTGCCATTACTGTAACATTTACTGCATTCCACATTATTTACTACTAATTCTTGCACAAGGGTAGAACATTTTAGGCTGGTGTTGTACAGCAACCTAGTCTAATTTATTGTGCTAACCTGGTGTAAGGGTAAGAATTTTACACTTGTCTAGAGTTGAACACATATTACAACCTAGCAAGTACATATTTTTATGCAGTATTTAAGACAACCCGAGTTGTGTTGTCAATATGATATCAATATAACATTAGTACAATTTAACTATAATCATTTCACCTTTGAGTGTTAACCTGTGTCTCTGTACCAACCAAGAGTGATAATGATGGGCTAACTTGCGGATACCAGCATTGATACAGGTCTACCACTCAAATTATAGTGTGTATGATTTTACAGTGTATATTTAAATATAGTCTATACGACTAACAAGTACTTCCAAAATGTCTACTGTCAAAAATGTCCAAATAACCCTCACAGGATTGAGGGATCATTTATCACGGCAGATTAGCACATGTGATGACATAAGTAAACAAACTCCAGTTAACTATGTAGCATTGGAAAATTATCTTAGGCTTGCACGGAACAAATATGACCGTGTGTTGCAACAAATGAAAGAATATCAAGTTTTACTTCAGAATACCAGTGTTGGTGGAGAAACATTACAAGATGTTATACAAGAACATTCCGATTATGAAGATACAATGTTTACACAGTTGCAATACTTTGATGATATCATACATGCCCATAAAGCTAATATAAATATTGTAACCACAACTTCCCAGAAACAGACAGCACCAGAAGTCAAATTGCCATCACTTAGTTTACCAACTTTTTCTGGAAGAGAAGACGAGAGTTGGGACGGTTTCTGGAGCAAATTTGTCGATTCTGTGGATTCTAATGCTAATGTGCCAAAAACAACAAAGTTTACATACTTACAGAGTGTCTTGAAGGATGAAGCGTATCAGGTAGTCTGTAATCTAAATCACACAGATGATGATTATGACAATGCAGTGCAACTCCTGAAAGATAATTACGCTAAACCTGAAAGGACTATCAGAATTCTAACACAGAGACTGTTAGACATTAAACCTCCAAATAATACTGCAGTCTCACTCCAAACCTTCAGATTGGAGCTTGAGTCCATACTCAAGGCACTTAAAAATAAAGTGAACCTGGATGAGTCAGACTGGATAATACAAGTCCACATGACACGGAAATTACCCAGGGACATACTGGATAAGTTGTTTGTATTAGTAGGTAAGTCATCCTTGACTGTAAATGAGATTACAAAGGGTTTACAAACCATCATAGAACGAGAAAGAGTTAATCCAGAAGAAAAACCATCTAAACCCACATCTACTACTAATAGTAAACAACAGAGTACAAACAGTGCTCCAAACAAAGCTAAAACATCTTCCCCCTCCACAAAGTGGAATCAGGGCAGTGTAGGAACATATGCAGTTGGTCCTTCCAAACCTACAGTCAACGCATCACCCAAGACGGTGACTCCTCAAGATACTGTTAATGTCTGGAAACCATGTGTATTTTGTGAGCAATCACATTCCATGTACAATTGCAGACGCTACCCTGATCGTGCAACACGCATAAAACGACTCAAGGAGTTATATAGATGTAGCAAGTGTATAAGGGAACATCATCCCGACAATTGCACAACAGCAATGCGCATCTGCACTAAGTGCCATAAGGGTCAACACCATACTGCACTTTGTGGGGACACAAGTATAAAGTCTCCCAAACCACAAGAGGAGGAAGGAGCTACAGCATCAGTAAAACTTTGTACTGTGTTACCTGACATAAGTGTCGTCACAACCAGGTCTAACCATAAATCAGCTCTACCTACTGCACGATTGATCATTAGAAATGGAAAGAATAAAGCCACCGTACGTGGATTATTTGATCAGGGGTCCCAACTGACCTTTATATCCAAGGAGTTGGTAGATAAACTGAAACTTACACCTGTAGAGGAGACACGGATAAACATAAAAGGATTCCTGACTAACTCAGGAGCCCGAACTTACGGGGTAGTACGACCCACAGTACGACTAGGAGGTTATGTACGAAAAGTACCAGCACTAGTAGTAGATAGATTTCCAACAGACCTGTATATAGAAGGTCTAGGAACAACAGCCAAATTCCTGGAAGAAAAGGGAATTCCTTTGGCTGATAACATTACATCGGACAACCTTTCCGATATTGGAATCCTTATGGGATCAGATGTCTACCATAAGTTTATCATAGGAAAGGAAGATTACCACGGTATGAACGTGTTACCATCTGCAGGTGGCTATTTACTAACAGGCCCAGTATTACGGCTAAAACAACCCGCACCTGTGGATCACCAACATGCCAACACAGTAATGGTTGCATGACTAGGAGAACAGTCTCCACTGCAACTCAGAGACATTTCCGAGGATGAGCTTGATCCCCCAGTATATAAGTTATGGGACCTGGCAACTCTCGGCATTGTCCCTGAACAACCTAGTCCAGATGATGACTGGACTTATAAACAATACCTAGACTCAGTTATCTACAGAGATAATCAGTACTGGGTCAGGTTACCATGGAAGCTGAATCACCCTCAGCTACCCATCAACTACTTCATGGCACAAAATCAATTAAGATCACAGGTGTTACGTTTACAAAGACAACCTGAGAACTTGAAGTTGTACCATGAAATAATACAGAAGCAGCTCGATGACAAATTTATCGAAGTTGTAACAAATGATAACCCAAAGGAAGGACATTATCTGCCACACCACCATGTTCAGAAGGATTCTGCGACTACCCCACTACGGATAGTATTTAATTGCAGTGCTAAGATGGGGCAGAATAGTGTTTCGTTAAATGACTGCCTTCAAACAGGCCCAAGCCTAACACAAAGGCTTTATGACGTGCTGTTAAAGTTTCGTATAGGGACTTATGCATATACGGCCGACATTAGCAAGGCATTCCTTAGGGTAGGTCTTCAAGAAGAAGACCGGAACTACACAAAGTTCCTATGGATTAAGGATCCTAATGATCCAAACAGTGAAATAATCACTTATCGGTTTGCGTCTGTTTTGTTCGGAGCCACGAGCTCACCATTTCTGCTTCAAGCTACCTTGGATACGCACTTGAAGAAGTCCAATAGCCCGAACAAGACAGAAATTAGCGAAAACCTGTATGTGGATAACTTTCAAGGAACAGCCAACAGTGAAAGTAAGCTGTTGGACATATACCATGAGGCCAATCGAGAATTAATGGGAGCCAATATGCCTCTCCAGTCTTGGGTCTCTAACAATGACAAATTAAAACAACTGATCACAACTGAATTTCCCGACTACCAAGTACCCGAGATGACAAAGGTACTAGGTGTCCAATGGAACACGACAACCGATCAGTTGACAATCAAGTCAGTGGAACAGATACCACTAACTTAACAATGAGAAAATTGCTATCACAAGTCAGCAAACCCTTCGACCCATTAGGCTTATTAAGTCCAATACTAATTAATGGGAAGATGATAATACAGGAATGTTGGCAACAAAAGATAGGCTGGGATGATCTACTAACACCTGCCCTACAAGAAAAATGGCAAGGGTTAGTGAAAGATTTAAGTATCCTAGAGTCTGTCAAGTTCCCTAGGAACACAACAGTAAATGAAAAGGAACCAATTAAGTTGCATGTATTTTGTGATGCCTCAGGAAAGGCTTATGGTACAGTAGCTTACCTGGTCTCAAATGGGCAAGCCAATTTGCTCACATCAAAGGCCAGAGTGGCACCTTTAAAGAAAAGATCACTGCCACAACTGGAATTAACAGCCTTACTGCTAGGTGTAAGATTGGCTCATTATCTGATCAAGGCCTTAAGCCACATCCACTTTACAGAAACAGTAGTATGGTCAGATAATGAGGCAGTGCTACAGTGGGTTAAAAACAATAACAGTAAGAATCCTTACGTGAGTAACCGCGTTAAGGAAATACGAGAGTTGTCAGCAGGGTATAAACTAAGATATGTACCTACTAAAGAGAATCCAGCTGACTATCTCTCCCGAGGCCTGACTTTACGGCAATTAACAAAGGCAGAGATGTGGTTCAACGGACCTCAGTGGCTAATCAGCGACCAGTGGCCTGAACAAAAGCCACAAGTCATTGTGACCAATGTCACTGTTCCCACTGAGAACCCGGAACTACCTCAGACTTTGGTAATTGATCCTGCTCGGTACTCTGAACTGAACAAACTTGTAGGTGTCACCCAAGTAGTGTTTGATTTTCTAAAGAAAATAGGAATCAAGCATAATTTCCCTAGTGCCTTAAGGTACTGGGTTAAAAGAGCTCAGACCGACACATTCGGGACAGAAATTGACAATGTTCCTAAGAAGCTACAACATGATCTGGGTCTCTGGTTAGACACTGACAATTATAACTTGATAAGATGCGGAGGACGCTTACAACATGCTGACATAGATCTGGAGGCAAAAAATCCAATATTGCTCCCTCGTCACCACATAGTAAGCAAACTAATTGTGTTACATATACACAAATACTGCACTCTGCATGGTGGGGTATTAGATACTCTCACAGAATTAAGACAACAGTACTGGCTACCCCAAGGTAGACAGACAGTAAAATCCATAATCAAATCCTGTGTTGTATGCCGGAGATACGATGCCAGAGTGTGTCCATATCCTGGCCCTCCTCCACTTCCGAAGGAACGAGTCGTACATATTCATCCTTTTGAGACAACAGGAGTAGATTTCACAGGAGCACTAACACTGACAGGCACTAAAGACAAGAAACCAGTAAAGGCCTATATCTGTCTTTTTACTTGTGCCACAACAAGGGCAGTCCATCTAGAAGTGACTCCCGATATGAGTGCCGAAGCATTCTTACAGGCTTTCCGCAGGTTTGCTTCACGTAGATCTTGTCCCAAGTTAATGATTTCAGACAATGGGTCCAACTTGGTGGCAGGAGAAGCATGCCTGAGGAAAATCTGGACACACCCCAAGGTACGCACAGCCCTAACTCAACGGCAGTGCTATTGGAAATTCATACCTCCCAGAGCACCATGGCATGGAGGCTTCTATGAACGGATGGTTGGTACGGTGAAACGGTCTTTACGGAAAACCCTACACCGCCAAAAGATTGACCTTCAGGAGCTTCAAACAGTAATCATAGAAATAGAAGCACGAGTTAACAACCGACCACTTACCTACCTCTCTGATGATGCTTTGCAGCGTGAACCATTAAGTCCAGCTCATTTGATGTATGGGAGACCTCTCAAAACACTTGTGTCCCTTACGGATGAGGAACCAGAGGATCCTTCATATGTCAAAGAGAGTGATTTGGTTCAACGTTTCAAACATCTTTCAGGGGTGATAAGTCGGTGGAATGACGTATGGACTCGTGAATACCTAACAGCTCTGAGGGAGTATCATTACGGGGCAAACAGTCCCTATAACAGAATTAACTTGAACCCTGGTGACATAGTTCTGGTGGATAGTGACGGACCACGCTCGGAGTGGCCTATAGGAGAAATAGTCTCTGTTCATCCAGACAGCCAGGGCATCTTGAGAATAGTGAAAGTAAAATGCAAAGGCAACACTACTCTCAAAACTTTAGAGAAATTAGTACCTTTAGAACTGGCCAGGAAAGAAGACGTACAACGACTTCCAGCACCCGATACGCCAGTACGGGACATACGTCCCCAACGGACTGCTGCACAACAATGTAAACTCAAATTAAAGCAGCACTATAATTCTGAGGGAGAAGAATAAAGTGATCGCAGTCCTTACCGGGACTTCGACCCGTGTTCTGCCCCTGGGAATTATGTCGGGAAACCGACACACACACACAACCACACACACAAATAACACAGTCTCCCCTAGTCTATACTCCCTTCAGGATGGAAAATGGGAGACTCCGTGACGTCATCAAAGTCATCGTATATTTACATTATGAAACATTGTTAATAGATTAGTTTAGTCTCTAAAGTTAACAAAAAAGTAATCACTAAGATGAATATAATTATTTACAACAAATAGTAGCTAGGTTCCCTTGTTAATGTAAAATTACTTTGAGTGAGGAACCAGAGCATAAGAGCGTCCCCGGAGAGGAAGGCGTCCATACATACATAACAACAAAACATGGGATGAGCATACCACGCTGTCTTAACTGGTGTAAACAGCTAGACACCCCATTTACGTGTCAACACCAGCCACACAGCCTAACAACATCACAACAACACTGTATCCGTCTACCAAGTATTGTTTATTATTCAAGTGCACTGATTAATATAAATATGTAGATGGTTATGTCGTAGGACATCCCCAAAAACACCGTACGTGTACCCCATTACAGCCCCCACAGTTCATGTCATACCTGTAATTGATATGTTTAGGGAACTTTGATTAATTCCTTGCATCCCATACAGGTAAATTGTGAGAGGAGCTTCAAGAATCTGTGCAGACAGTTGGTTCATACACATAATTAACTACTTGTTTGCCAAGCCTTGTCCTTCCCACCAGCCGCCATTACGTGGCACAAAGAGGCAGGGCCACACCCATCTTGAGGCTACACCTACACGCCTTACTAGGCCCATTCTACTGGCACAGCTAAGACATTATAGCAGTAGCAGTAGTTATAATTAATTACTTATAATGAAATAACTGAAATAATAGTTTTAAAGGTAAACAATTGGTAGTTTAAGAAGGACCATAACAAAGTGGTTTAGGCTACCAATTGTCCCTCCCAATGGTGTGTAAGAAGATTTCAGGCAGTTTACCAGTACATACAGTCCACTTAATTAATACTTACTTACTAAGAAAATAAATAAGACATAACTTTATTTTATTAAATCAATTTGAAAAAGAGAGATTAGCTGCCTGGAATTTCCCCACATAGCTGATGAGCATGAATTACTTACTAAAGTGCCTTTTAGAGCACTTATTAATCATTTTAATGCTAAAACTAATCATTATACTCCTAAAAATCATGTTTTCCAGACCCGACCAGCTACTTCACCTTCTCCCCTTAACCCTTCTGTAAAGCCTAAATCTGAGAAACAACAGACAGGGTTGTCAACCTCAAGTAATGTAGTGATTAAGCCTGCAGTGGGTTCGGCTGTTCCGACCACTGGCAGATATTGCACGCATTGCAGGAGAAGAGGTCATGTGGTAAATTCCTGTTATGCTTTGCACCCTGAGTTGAGACCAACTGGTCTGATTATGAGTAAGGGTTTGCAAACCTTTAATGCCAATGTTGCTCCAGTCATGCCCAAGTGGATGACTAATTTTGATCCATACCTACATTCGGGAACCCTATTATGTATTAGTAGAACCTGGAAACCAGTTCAGTTGTTAAGGGACACTGGTGCTTCCCAGTCTTTAATTTCTCGCCGTGTTCTTACTGATGTTAGCACAGAAGACACTGGAGAGGTAGTGTTATTGCAGGGACTAGGAGGTCATATCCAGCGTGTACCATTAATTAAGGTTAAACTGAATTTTTCTATTACATCAGGTTGGTGCACTGTAGCAGTCAGTGAGCAGTTGCCCATTTCTGGGATTGATATCATTGTAGGTAATGATTTTGACAAGTGTCAAGTTATTGGGACCGATTGTCCTGTTATGTATACTAAACCTAGTGCAGTACTGCCTCAACCAGATGCGGATGATGGTGTCATTTATCCAGCCTGTGTTGTGACCAGATCCATGGGTAAGCAGAATGTGGTAAGTCCTGGTTCTACCAAGGTGGATGTTGTCGAGGCCAGGACCCCTTCAGACAGGGAGGTGGACCTTGAAGATACATTTTTAGCTCACGTGGATGTCGAGAGTGAGGCCAGTGCCAAAGCCCTAATTTATTCTGACCCAGATGGTCTGGAAGAGGTGGCCCAGGTACCAGTTCCTTGCCCGCTCGCTCCAGTTGTAGAGTTCCAGACCTTGCGTAAGTTACAGAGTACTGATCCCAGTCTACCTGAGTGTTATGCAGAAGCAGCCAACTCCATTGATACTTTGGAGGAGAGTACGGGTTGTTATTTCAAGGATCGATGTCTGTTGAGAAGATGGAGACCATCAGGAACTCCCTCATCAGATGATTGTGAGTCTAAAACCCAGCTCGTTGTGCCAACAGAGTATAGGGAACAGGTATTGCAAGCTGCCTATGATGACCTGATGGGAGGCCATCAAGGCATTACCAGTATGTATCATAAGATCTGTAAACTTTATTATTGGCCAAAACTTAAAGATGTGGTCAGATA
Source organism: Procambarus clarkii (assembly GCF_040958095.1). NCBI lineage: Eukaryota > Metazoa > Arthropoda > Malacostraca > Decapoda > Cambaridae > Procambarus > Procambarus clarkii. The sequence goes on along the minus strand of NC_091182.1, from coordinate 6,437,617 downwards.
TTGCCACAATTGTGTTGTGTCAAACTGTTGGTAAGCCTAACCAGACTGTGCCACGAGCACCATTATACCCTATTGTAGTGCCAGAGGAGCCTTTTACTCATGTGGTGCTGGATTGTGTCGGACCTTTACCCCGTACCAAATCCGGAAATATGTATATGTTTAAAATTTTATGTATGACCACCAGGTTCCCTGAAACATATGCATTACGTAACATTAGAGCTTCTACCATTATAAGGCAGTTGGAACGATTTTTCTCACTATTTGGTATGGCCTGTATAATTCAAACTGATAATGGGAATAATTTTTGTTCACCACCTTTAAACATTTTTGTAATTCATTTGGTATAAAGCACAATTTTTCCAGTCCTTACCATCCTCAGAGTCAAGGGGGAATCGAGCGGTTCCACCAAACTCTCAAGAAAATGTTGAAGGCAACTGGGGAAGATTCACCCAGACATTGGGATGATAATCTGCCATTTGTTTTGTTTATGGCTAGAGATGGATTGCACAGTGCCCTAGGCTGTTCTCCATTCGAGCTTTTATTCGGACATCAGGTGAGAGGACCTTTAAAATTGTTACATGAGAAAATGTTAGGAGATGTTACAGCCAGGCAGAGTGAGCGTTACCTGACGGATGTAAAGAGCAAGCTGTCCAGAACGAGGGAGTTGGCCTTACGACATCTAGGTGAACAACAAGAAGTAATGAAGCAGAAGCATGACCAGAGATTCAAGGCCAAACTCAGAGTTTTTGAGCCAGGAGATTTGGTATTGGTCTTGAAGCCTCGTATGGGTACGTCTATGTCTCATAAATTTGCAGGACCGTCAGACCATGAGTGTAAACGTCAGACCATGAGTGTACATGTAAACCGGTTGAAGGCTTATTGTGGGCCTAGTATTGTGGCTTGTTGCGTTGCTGAGGAGGTAAATACTGAAGAGTCGAGTGTTGCAGAGGAAGATGGTAATTCTTGTTTGTCTAATTCCAGCAGTTCCGGGAAGAATTGTTGTCATTTGCAGGATGAGGAGAGAGCAGAGTTCCAGGACCTTTTGGAGATGTCTTCTAACTTGTTTGGGGAGGTCCCCACTCAGACTTCTCTCATTACTCACGACATTAACCTGACAAATGTAACTCCAATTCGGCTACACCCCTTATCGAGTGACACCCGAGAAACGTCGTATCATCCAGGAGGAAGTTGATTATCTTCGACATGGGTTCATTAGACCCAGTCAGAGTTCCTGGAGTTCACCGTGTCTATTAGTACCAAAACCAGAAGATAAGTGGAGATTAGTAGTGGATTATAGAAAACTCAACCAGGTAACTGTAGTTGATGTATATCCTTTACCTTTACTGGAGGACTGTGTTGATACTATAGGTCATGCTAAGTTTGTATCGAAACTGGACTTATCTAAGGGATATCACCAAGAATTGGGTAGATCATATGTCTAGTTTAAAGAAATTGTTTAATGTGTTACAACATGCTAATTTGACGGTCAATAAAAAGAAATGTAGTTGGGCTAAAGGAACTATAGTGTACTTAGGACATGAGGTCGGACAAGGAAGGATAGTCCCATTGCAAGGCAAGATTCAGGCAATTGTGGAGTACCCAGTCCTAACAAATAAGAAGTCTGTGCAGAGATTTATTCGAATGTGTGCGTATTATAGGAGATATTGTAAAAACTTTTCCATTGTTGCTGCACCCACAACAAATCTTCTAAGGAAAAGGTAAAATTTAAGTGGACGCAGGAGTGTCAGAACTCTTTTCAGAAGTTGAAAGGAATTCTCTCTACTTCACCTGTGCTAGCTAGTCCACAGTATGATAAACCTTTTATTCTGCACATAGACGCTTCAGATCTAGGAGCAGGTGCTGTCCTGTTCCAAGTAGGACCAGATGAGTTAGAACATCCTGTTTATTATTTCTCTCGTAAGTTTGACAGGACACAAATTAATTACTCTGTAGTTGAGAAAGAAGCACTTTGTTTAATATTGGAAGTGAAGAAATTTGAGACATATTTGTCAGGAAGTCAAGTGGTCGTATATACAGATCATTATCCATTGACATTTATCAACTCTATGAAGTGTAAAAACCAGAGAATACTTAGATGGTCATTGATTCTGAAAGAATTCAATATTGTAATTCGCCATATTCCTGGGAGGCAAAATGTTATTGCTGATACCTTATCCAGAGGATTTCCTGTTGCAGTGCCATAATATGTAGTGTTCTTTATTAATAAGATGTATGTAAATTTTGTATTTTTTTTTTACTGTGTGAAATTTCATTGCTTTGTACTTTGATTTTAGTTGAAGTATTTTCATGTTGTATTTTCATGTTATATTTCATGCAGTCAAAAAAAATTAAATCAACCTTCAGTTAATTTCATTTTTTTCTTAGGGGACGGGAGGGATGTTACGACTCTTACTAGGATTCTAACATTACTCTTGATGCTTATATACTTTATTGTCTTGTTCTATAATTAGTATAGTATCCAGTTGAATGATATTAGACTATTGTATGTTATATATTGTAGCATGCTGTAGTGTGCCTGAGTTGCATTATATTGTATGAGGTTTTTTGCAAGATTATTCATGTTGGTTTCTTCCGTGTGGGGGAATGACCATATATGGATGTGGCCAGTGTGGGAACTTGATGTCAAGCGAGTGGTTATAGTTCAACCTTGATTAAGTCTTATTATTGTTTGCCAGTAAATTATATTGATCAATGTAACAGTATTAAATACTATTAAGAATAATAATGATTTGAATATTAGTGCTACATTTGGTTAGTAGAATTTCCACAATAGTTTATGTGGATGTTTAGTTGATATAGTGATAGGACGAATGCCCTGGGAACCGACGCTTGGTCAGAGGCGTGGCAGCATTGGTCGAGAGGAGACATGTTTTAAGTTACGTCAGTGGTTATTGTTATTTTAGCTAAATACTCGGTTAATTCATTGGTTAGATGATTGTGTACTATCCCATTGATTAATTCATGTGCTGGTGATATTGGTCATTGCTCAATAAGGATTTTTATTTATATTATTGCATGCTAAAGAATATTTCTGGCTATAATATTTACCATTTAATTGTTATGGTTGTCACTCTTAGCGTAGATACATTGTTTTTCCAATTTATGCAGTGTTTTTTCTTTACCCCTAGACACATGTTGGCAAGGCCGATATATATATATTGTTAACTGCGGGAAAAGAACCGTACTAAGCATAAAGGGTTATAACAACTACCACCCAACAATCCACAACATTATGAAGTAAACTACTCCCCATAAATCATCAACATTACTAACTGAACTACCACCCAAAAATCCACAACATTACGAACTAAACTACCCCCAAAAAATCCTCATCTCTACGACCTAAACTACCCCCAACAATTAACAACATTACGAATTAAAATACCACCCAACAACCCACAAAATTAAGGAATAAACTACCGCCCAAGATACACAACATTATTAAACTTTCCACCAACTAAGTACAATATTTTGAACTAAACCACCAACCAACAATCCACAACATTACGAACTAAACTACCAACAACAATCCACAACAATACGAACTAAACTAACCCCCCAAAATCCTCAACGTTACGAACTAAACTACCCCAACAATTAACAACATTACGAATTAAAATACCTCCCAACAATCCACAACATTACGAACTAAACTACCCTCAACAATCCACAACATTACGAACTATACTACCCCCCCCCCCACCATACCACAACATTACGAACTAAACTACCACCCAACAATCAACAACATTAAGGACAAAACAACCCTCAACAATCCACAACATTATGAACTAAACTACCCTCAACAATCCATAACATTGCGAAACAAAACTACCCCTCAACAATCCACAACATTAGGAACTGAACTACTCAACAACAATCCATAACATTTCGAACTAACTACCTCTCAACAATCCACAACAATACGAACTAACCTACCCCCCAAAAATCCTCAACGTTACGAACTAAACTACCCCCAACAATTAACAACATTACGAATTAAAATACCTCCCAACAATCCACAACATTACGAACTAAACTACCCTCAACATCCACAACATTACAAACTATACTACCCCCCCCCCAACATATTACCACATTACGAACTAAACTACCACCCAACAATCAACAACATTAAGGACAAAACAACCCTCAACAATCCACAACATTATGAACTAAACTACCCTCAACAATCCATAACATTTCGAAACAAAACTACCCCTCAACAATCCACAACATTAGGAACTGAACTACTCAACAACAATCCAGAACATTGCGAACTTAAGTACCCCAACAATCCACAATATTTTGATATAGATTACCTCAACAATCCACAACATAAAAGACTAAATTACCCCCCCCCCAACAATCACAACATTACGACCTAAACTACCACACATCAATCCACAAATATACGAACTAAAATATCTCCCAACAATCCACAACATTACTGACTAAACTACCCCCTAACAATCCACAACATTACGATCTAAACTACCCCCTAGCAATTCTCAACATTATGAACTAAACTAACCCCTAACAATCCACACATTTCGAAATAAACTACCCAACAATCTAGAACATTACGAATTAAACTACCACCCTAACAATCGACAACATTACGAACTAAACTACCACCCAAAAATCCACAACATTACGAATTATACCACCCAACAATCCACACCATTACGAATTAAACTACCCCGGTCGGGAGCCGAGCGGACAGCACGCTGTAGTTGTGATCCTGTGGTCCTAGGTTCGATCCTAGGCACCGGCGAGAAACAATGGGCAGAGTTCTTTCACCGTGGGGCCTCGTAGCCTGGTGATAGCGCGCAGGACTCGTGATTCTGTGGCGCGGGTTCGATTCCCGCACGAGGCAGAAACAAATGGGCAAAGTTTCTTTCTCCCTGAATGCCCCTGTTACCTAGCAGTAAATAGGTACCTGGGTGTTAGTCAGCTGTCACGGGCATCTTCCTGGGGGTGGAGGCCTGGTCGAGGACCGGCCCGCAGGGACACTAAAAAAAAAAACCGAAATCATCTCAAGATAACCTCAAGATAACCACCCTATGCCCCTGTTACTTAGCAGTAAAATAGGTATCTGGGTGTTAGTCAGCTGTCACGGGCTGCTTCCTGGGGGTGGAGGCCTGGTCGAGGACCGGGCCGCGGGGACACTAAAAAAAGCCCCGAAATCATCTCAAGATAACCCCCCAACAATCCACAACATTACAAACTAAACTACTCCCAACAATCCACAACATTAGTAATTAAACTACCCCGAACAATTCACATTACAAAATAAAATACCTCTCAACAATCCACAAAATTAGGGTCTAAACTACCGCCCAATTATCCACAACATTACGAACTAAACTACCAGCAAAGAATCCACAAAATTATGAACTAAACTTCCCCCCCCCCCCTCAAACCACAACATTACGAACTAAAAAAACTCTAAGAACAACATTACGAACTAAACAACCCCCAACAATCCACAACATTAAGAACTAAACTACCCCCCAACAATCCACAACATTAAGAACTAAATTACCCTCAACAATCCACAACATTACGAACTAAACTACACCAAAAAAAACCTCAACGATACGAATTAAACTACCCCAACAATTAACAACATTACGAACTAAAATACCTCCCAATAATCTACAACATTACAAACTAAACTACCCCCACAATCCACAACTTTACGGACTAAACTATCCCTAACATTTCACAACATTACGAACTAAACTTCCACCCAACAGTCAACAACATTACAAACTAGACTACAACCCAAGAATCAACACCATTACGAACTAAACTACCTCACCACAACATTACAAACTAACTACCCCTCTACAAGCAACAACATTACGAAATAAACTACATCCACCAATCCACGGTCTTACAAATTAAAGTACCACTGCAAAAATCCACAACATTACGAACTAAACTACTCCCAACAATCCACAACATTACTAACTAACTACGCCCAACAATCCACAACATTACGAACTAAACTACGCCCAACAATCCACAACATTACGAACTAAACTACGCCCAACAATCCACAACATTACTAACTAAACTACCCATAACAATTCACAGCATTACGGATTAAAATACCTCCAAAAATTCCACAAATTTAGGGTCTAAACTACCGCCCAACAATCCACAACATTACGAACTAAACTACCGCCCAACAATCCACAACATGACGAACTAAACTATTTCTAACAAAATATAACATTACGAACTAAACTACCACCCAACAATCACCAACATTATGGATAAAACTACCCCCAAACAATCCACAACATTACGAACTAAATTACCCCCAACAATCCATAACATTTCGAACTAAATTATCCCACAACAATCCACAACATTACGAACTAAACTACTCAACAACAATCCAGAACATTGCGAACTAAACTACTACCCCCAACAATCCACAACCTTACGGACTAAACTACCCCCTAAATATCCACAACATTAGGAACTAAACTTCCACGCAACAATCCACAACATTACAAACTAAACTACCCCCAACAATCCACAACTTACAGACGAAACTACCTGCCAATAATCCACAACATTACAAACTAAACTACCTCCAATCAATCCACAACATTAATGACTAAACCACTGGACAACATTCCGCAACATTACAAACTAAACTACCCCTAACAATCCACAGCATTACAACTAAACTACCTCCCAACAATCCACAACATACCGAACTAACTACCTCCTAACTATCCACAGCGTTAATTACTAAACTACCCCTAACAATCCTCAACATTACGAACTAAACTTCCGCCAACAATTACCAACATTACGAATTTAAATACCGCCAACAATTCCACACATTACGAACTTAAACTACCCCCAACAATCCACAACATTACGGAATTAAACTACCCCAACAATCCACAACATTACGAACTAAACTACCCTCAACAATCCACAACATTACGAACTAAACTTACCCACAAACAATCCACAACATTACGAACTAAACTATCTCACCCAAAAATCAACACATTAAGGACAAAACAACCCTCAACAATCCACAACATTATGAACTAAACTACCCTCAACAATCCATAACATTGCGAACAAAACTACCCCTCAACAATCCACAACATTAGGAACTGAACTACTCAACAACAATCCATAACATTTCGAACTAAACTACCTCTCAACAATCCACAACAATACGAACTAAACTACCCCCCAAAAATCCTCAACGTTACGAACTAAACTACCCCCAACAATTAACAACATTACGAATTAAAATACCTCCCGACAATCCACAACATTACGAACTAAACTACCCTCAACAATCCACAACATTACGAACTATACTACCCCCCCCAACATACCACAACATTACGAACTAAACTACCACCCAACAATCAACAACATTAAGGACAAAACAACCCTCAACAATCCACAACATTATGAACTAAACTACCCTCAACAATCCATAACATTTCGAACAAAACTACCCCTCAACAATCCACAACATTAGGAACTGAACTACTCAACAACAATCCAGAACATTGCGAACTTAGGTACCCCAACAATCCACAATATTTTGATATAGATTACCTCAACAATCCACAACATAAAAGACTAAATTACCCCCCCCCCAACAATCACAACATTACGACCTAAACTACCACACATCAATCCACAAATATACGAACTGAAATATCTCCCAACAATCCACAACATTACTGCCTAAACTACCCCCTAACAATCCACAACATTACGATCTAAACTACCCCCTAGCAATTCTCAACATTATGAACTAAACTAACCCCTAACAATCCACAACATTTCGAAATAAACTACCCAACAATCTAGAACATTACGAATTAAACTACCACCCTAACAATCGACAACATTACGAACTAAACTACCACCCAACAATCCACAACATTACGAATTATACCACCCAACAATCCACACCATTACGAATTAAACTACCCCGGTCGGGAGCCGAGCGGACAGCACGCTGTAGTTGTGATCCTGTGGTCCTAGGTTCGATCCTAGGCACCTGCGAGAAACAATGGGCAGAGTTTCTTTCACCGTGGGGCCTCGTAGCCTGGTGGATAGCGCGCAGGACTCGTGATTCTGTGGCGCGGGTTCGATTCCCGCACGAGGCAGAAACAAATGGGCAAAGTTTCTTTCTCCCTGAATGCCCCTGTTACCTAGCAGTAAATAGGTACCTGGGTGTTATAGTCAGCTGTCACGGGCATCTTCCTGGGGGTGGAGGCCTGGTCGAGGACCTGGCCGCGGGGACACTAAAAAAAAGCCCCGAAATCATCTCAAGATAACCTCAAGATAACCACCCTATGCCCCTGTTACTTAGCAGTAAAATAGGTACCTGGGTGTTAGTCAGCTATCACGGGCTGCTTCCTGGGGGTGGAGGCCTGGTCGAGGACCGGGTCGCGGGGACACTAAAAAAGTCCCGAAATCATCTCAAGATAACCCCCCAACAATCCACAACATTACAAACTAAACTACTCCCAACAATCCACAACATTAGTAATTAAACTACCCCGAACAATTCACATTACAAAATAAAATACCTCTCAACAATCCACAAAATTAGGGTCTAAACTACCGCCCAATTATCCACAACATTACGAACTAAACTACCAGCAAACAATCCACAAAATTATGAACTAAACTTTCCCCCCCTCAAACCACAACATTACGAACTAAAAAAACTCAAAGAACAACATTACGAACTAAACAACCCCCAACAATCCACAACATTAAGAACTAAACTACCCTCAACAATCCACAACATTACGAACTAAACCACACCAAAAAAACCCTCAACGATACGAATTAAACTACCCCAACAATTAACAACATTACGAACTAAAATACCTCCCAATAATCTACAACATTACAAACTAAACTACCCCCACAATCCACAACTTTACGGACTAAACTATCCCCTAACATTTCACAACATTACGAACTAAACTTCCACCCAACAGTCAACAACTTTACAAACTAGACTACAACCCAAGAATCAACACCATTACGAACTAAACTACCCTCCCAATAATCAACAACATTACAAACTAAACTACCCCTCTACAAACAACAACATTAGGAAATAAACTACATCCACCAATCCACGGTCTTACAAATTAAAGTACCACTGCAAAAATCCACAACATTACGAACTAAACTACTCCCAACAATCCACAACATTACTAACTAAACTACGCCCAACAATCCACAACATTACGAACTAAACTACGCCCAACAATCCACAACATTACGAACTAAACTACGCCCAACAATCCACAACATTACTAACTAAACTACCCATAACAATTCACAGCATTACGGATTAAAATACCTCCAAAAATTCCACAAATTTAGGGTCTAAACTACCGCCCAACAATCCACAACATTACGAACTAAACTACCGCCCAACAATCCACAACATGACGAACTAAACTATCTCTAACAAAATATAACATTACGAACTAAACTACCACCCAACAATCACCAACATTATGGATAAAACTACCCCCAAACAATCCACAACATTACGAACTAAATTACCTCCAACAATCCATAACATTTCGAACTAAATTATCCCACAACAATCCACAACATTACGAACTAAACTACTCAACAACAATCCAGAACATTGCGAACTAAACTACTACCCCCAACAATCCACAACCTTACGGACTAAACTACCCCCTAAATATCCACAACATTAGGAACTAAACTTCCACGCAACAATCCACAACATTACAAACTAAACTACCCCCCAACAATCCACAACTGTACAGACGAAACTACCTGCCAATAATCCACAACATTACAAACTAAACTACCTCCAATCAATCCACAACATTAATGACTAAACCACTGGACAACATTCCGCAACATTACAAACTAAACTACCCCCTAACAATCCACAGCATTACAACTAAACTACCTCCCAACAATCCACAACATACCGAACTAAACTACCTCCTAACTATCCACAGCGTTAATTACTAAACTACCCCTAACAATCCTCAACATTTCGAACTAAACTTCCGCCAACAATTACCAACATTACGAATTTAAATACCTCCCAACAATCCAAAAAAAAAGGAATAAACTACCGCCCAACAATCCACAACATTACGAACTAAACTACCCCCAACAATCGACAACATTACGGATTAAACTACCCACAACAATCCACAACATTACGAACTAATCTGCCCCAAAAAAACCACAACATTACGAACTAAACTACCCCCAACAATCCACAACGTTACGAACTAAACTATCTTTAACAAAATAAACATTAACGACTAAACCGCCCCCCAACAATCCACAACATTACGAACTAAACTAACACCCAACAATGCATAACATTTCGAACTAAACTACCCCAACAATGCATAACATTACGAACTAAACTACTCAACAACAATCCAGAACATTACGAATTAAACTACCCCAACAATCCACAATATTATGAAATAAACTCCTTTCAACAATCCACAAAATTAAAGACTAAATTACCCCAACAATCACAACATTACGACCTGAACTACCACCCAACAATCCACAACATTACGAACTAAAGTAAAATCCAATAATCCATAACATACCGAACTAAACTACCTTCTAACAATCCACAGCATTAAGGACTAAACTACCCTAACAATCCTCAGCATTACGAACTAAACTCCCCCCAACAATTAACAACATTATGAATTAAAATACCTCCCAACCATCAACAAGGTTAAGGAATAAACTATCCCCAACAATCCACAACATTACGGATTAATCTACCCCCTCCTGAAATCATTACAAACTAATCTACACCCCAACAAACCACAACTTTACGAACTAAATTATCCCCAACAATCCACAACATTACGAACTAAACTATCTCTAACAAAATACAACATTACGAACTAAACTACCACCCAACAATCCACAACATTACGAACTAAACTACCCCCAACAATCCAAAACATTACGAACTAAACTTCCCACCAACAATCCAAAACATTACGAATTAAACTACCCCCAACAATCCACATTTCGAACAAAACTACGCCTAACAATCCTCAACATTACGAACCAAAGTACCACTCCTGCAATCCACAACATTACGAACTAAGCTATCCCCAACAATCAACAACATTTCGAACTAAACTTCCCCCAACAATCCTGAACATTAGGAACTAAATTACCCCCCAAAAATCCACAACATAACGAAATAAACTACCCCGAACAATCCAAAACATTACGAACTAAACTACCCCAATAATTCACAACATTATGCATTAAACTATCCCCAACATTCCACAACATTACAAACTAAACTAAAACCCAACAAAACAACAACATTACTAGCTAAACTACCCCCTAACAATCCACAACATTACGGACTAAACTACCCCCTAACAATCCACAACATTACAAACTAAACTACCAACCACCAATTCACAACATTACAAACTAGACTACAACACAAGAATCCACACCATTACGAAATAAACTACCTCCCAATAATCCTCAACATTACAAACTAAACTATCTCCTATCAATCCACAACATTAAGGACAAAACTACCCCAACAATCCATAACATTACGAACTAAACTACCCCAACAATGCATAACATTTCGAACTAAACTACCCCTCAACAATCTACAACATTACGAACTAAACTACTCCACAACATTCCAGAACATTACGAATTAAACTACCCCAACAATCCACAACATTATGAAATAAACTACCCTAAATAATCCACAACATTAAAGACTAAATTACCCCCAACAATCACAACATTAAAGACTAAATTACCCCCAACAATCACAACATTAAAGACTAAATTACCCCCCCAACAATCACAACATTACGACCTGAACTACCACCCAACAATCCACAACATTACAAACTTAAAGAAAACCCAATAATCCACAACATATTGAACTAAACTACCTCCTAACAATCCACAGCATTAAGGACTAAACTACCCCTAACAATCCTCAACATTACGAACTAAACTACCCCAACAATTAACAACATTACGAATTAAAATACCTCCCAACAATCCACAAAGTTAAGGAACAAACTACCGCCCAACAATCCACAACATTACGAACTAAACTACCCCCAACAATCCACAACATTGCAGATTAAACTACCCCTACTCAAACCATTACAATCTAATCTACCCCCCAACAAACCACAACTTTACGAACTAAACTACTCCCAACAATCCACAACATTACGAACTAAACTATCTCTAACAAAATACAACATTACGAACTAAACTACCACCCAACAACCCAAAACAATAACGACTAAACCGACCCCCAACAATCCACAACATTACGAACTAAACTACCCCCCAAAAATCCACAACATTACGAACTAAACTTTCCACCAACAAACCACAACATTACGAACTAAACTACCTCCCAACAATCCACAACCTTAAGAAAAAAACTACCCCAACAATCCATAACATTACGAACTAAACTACCCCTAACAATCCATACAATTTCGAAGTAAACTACCCCTCAACAATCCACAACAGTACGAAATAAACTACTCCTCAACAATCCAGAACATTACGAATTAAAGTACCCCAACAGTCCGCAACATTATGAAATAAACTACCCTCAACAATCCACAACATTATGAAATAAACTTCCCTCAACAATCCACAACATTAAAGACTAAATTACCCCCCAACAATCACAACTTTACGACCTAAACAACCACCCATCATTTCACAACATTACGAACTAAACTAAAACCCAATACTCCACAACATTATGTTATGATCTCAGCCAGCAGGAGAAACGAGTCTCCCCCTTGAGAGTTATTCAGCAAGGCCTGACCTGACTAGGAGGTCGGAGATATACAGACATGAAGATACATACATGAAATAATTGGGTAAATTCGCGAAACAATATAAGATAATGGGGGTTTGAATAAGAAAATAGGGAAATGACTAGTTATGAGATGTGGATAATTTGCTGGAGGCGTGAGGCTCGCTTCGGGAGGGCTTTGTCCCCACTTGAGTACCAGACATCATGAAGGGAAGCTGCGCTCCATTTTGAGCTCCCGTTGGAGAAGAATCCTTGTTTGATATACCTTCAAGAGGAAGGAAGTGTGCAGATGTTCCAGTTGTGGAATCGAGCTGGGAAAGTGCGGTCTCAAGTCCTGGACGGCAAGGAGAGTTTGCTAAGCTGCCCAGAGACATTATCGTGGGCCGTGGGAGCGCCCTGATCAGACTCCGTCAGAGGGGAGAGCGCCCTCGACTAGACAATCTGTGGTAAGCACGATTTAAGCCAGTTTATAGTGACTACTTGTAGTTAGTCGTGTGCCCAGCGACAGTAGCGAATGTTTATTGGTAAGTTAGACATGTTTTGGTAAGGCAGGAAGCCTAAATAAGAGGACGGAGATGAGAGAGACAGCCGGAGGGACGAACAGCACGTCCTCTCCCGTCGACCGCCTGAAGCCAACTGACTGACTGGCGGCGGATGACCCTCCCAGAGTGAGGACCGCCTGGCCGGGTGGAACATGGACCAGCCCAAACGGGGGAGTCCACTCTCACAGTATGAAGAGATCAGAGATATGTTAGGTGCAAACATATTATGTTGATTATTTCGTTTATGTGTTTAAGGGGAAACGTTTTTATTGGCGTGCCAATGGATTGCAGGTTTGTCTTTGAAAGAAGTTGCTGAGAACTTCGAGCCAGTAGAGTGAGTTAGTGGTAGAAACTCCAAGACTGTTGAAGGAGTAGTGTACTCCGAGGAAGAGTAGCCCCAGAGTGAAGAGTAGAGCCTCCAGCTGTGAGGAGAAGCAGTGAAGAGGAGTGTCACGTGCTTCTGTAATACCAGTGGCGAAACTCCAGTTCTGCTCGAGAGAACTTCATGGTGTAGCAGCCAGGAGAGCTGTAGAGGACCCTAGTAGAAATGGTGGAGCACCATAGTTGCTCAAGGAAGACTTCATAGTGTAGCAGCCTGGAAGAGCTGCGGAGAATCCTGGTAGATAAACCCGGAAGAACTTGAAGGTATCAGGGTAGTGAACTTCCAGATGTGGAAGGGAAGTTCTGGTTGATTACTTGTAGGAAGTTGGTAGAGTGTTTGGTTGTCATTAGCGTGCAAGACGCAATGAAAGGTGAGTGATTGTTTGCCATTTTTGTGTCAAAGAGTACTTATACTTTTATAGAGTATAAGTATGTCTGTATAGAGTTACATTCGTAGGCTCGATTACCTGCAGAGATATACATATGTGTTCTAGGACTGATAGGGTGATCGATTGATCATTGTTGTATATCAAGGAACATTTATACTAATATTTATGTTATTGCAGCCATACGCTGGTTTTCCTTGTATGTATTTATATATATATTCTCATGTTGATAGTGCAACATTGTGTTATAAGACTTGACCTACTTGAAGAGGTTGGTAGTATTAGGTGATGAATCAGGAGATAGGATACCACTTGATAAGCAGATGACAGAGTTCTGATGGTGTTGGAGTGCAACCTGACTGAAATAGTATAGAGTGTAGGATTCATTATTATTATTATTATTATGTGTGTATGTATTGTGTATGTGCTTTGTCCAGTAAATGTATCCAAATTTGCTGGTGTTTGTCTTTATCCTAGTGAGGCTTCCCAGCAAATAGGAAAGAAGGAGAGAGAGAGAAAGAACCAAGAACCATAGCTGTGGACAGGGTAGAACGGAATAATCAATAATAAGTCAATGGGGATTGAGATCATATCACATAAGGAGAGAGTGGGGAGTCACAGCGGCTCGAGTGGGTGTGTGCATGTGACAACGAGGCTAAGTATAGGAGCCGCATCCTTAAACGTGTGACGTTGAGCCCCTCTCCAAGAGCCAGAAGCACTCAGGGTGATCTCCTGGTAAAGTATAAACACTCTACCGGGTTTTGGGTTGGGTTGTCCATAAAGAAGGATCAACGACACCACCCAACATCTTTATAATAAATTGGGGGCCTGTCCGGGAGAGTGAACTGACACACCCACACCTTGTTCAAGAGTGGATTTGTACACCCCTTGTTGAAAAAGATACTCTGTGTGACTGCAGGTGTATATTCTCTCTCTTGGAAAGACACAGGACAAGATGGATAACGTGCAAGCGTTTGTGGAGTCAGGCAAGCCTGAGGACTTGGAAGGTTGCATGAGGATCAATTAAAACAAATAGCAGAAAAATGTGGCATTAGGTTGAATGCATCTAAAGTAGCTGGGATGAAGGATGAGATCCTGACGCAGTTGAGAACCAAAAGTGAAGCAGCAGAACAAGGAGCCCAAAAAGGAGCTGAAAGTAAAAAGGAGGATGATGGGCAGGATGAAGTGAGATCCCAGGGATCGAGTAGGAGCAGTAAGAGTAGCCGCAGAAGCAGGAACAGGAGTCTGGAAAGGTTCCAGTTAGAGCTCCAGATGCAGCGTGAGGAGAGACAGTTCCAGCTGGAAAAGATGAAATTAGAACTCAGATGAAAAAATGAAGCCGAGAGGGAAAAAGAGAAAATCAGACTGGAGGTAGAAAAAGAGAAAGCAAGACTAGAGGTGGAGAAAGAAAAAGCCCAGGTCGAAAAGAAAAAAGAGAGAACAAAGCAAATGCAGATAGAATCGAATAGAACCTTGGCTGAACAAAGGATTGAACATGGGTGGCCAGAGAGCACCACCCAGGTATCACACCAG